>NW_023458560.1:62663602-62669396 GCF_013731165.1 Rhagoletis pomonella
TATTATTATTATTATTATTATTATAACATCTCATAGGTACAGTAAGACGCAGGGTCTTTTCGTTGTACGCAAATTGAAAGCAATGGTATCCGCTTAAATTATAATATTGGTAACTTTGAACTCCTAGATGGGATTCTTCAAAATATCGATTGGGATTGTATTTTTTCGGATTTTGACACAGAAAGGTGTTTTGATATTTTTAAAGCTAAAGTGTATGGTCTTTTTAAGAAATATATTCCTGCATATTCACCTAAATTCTATAAGCAGCCTTGGTACACAAAAGAGCTTAAGCATTTGCTAAACCTTAAAAATAGGTCTTATAAGAAATATAAGGCTACACATAGCCCGTATTATTTTGCCATTTATAAAACCCATTTGGATAGTTTTAATAAATTGGACAAGAAGTTGTATAGATCATATATTGGTAATTATGAGTCTATCATTAAAACTAATCCTAAATCCTTTTGGAACTTTATTAAGCAAAAAAAGTCTTGTTCTGGTATTCCGACGTCAGTATTCTTTAAGGATCGGTCAGCGCCATCAGTTGAGGAAGCTGCAAACTTATTTGCTGAGTATTTTAGCTCTAATTTCGTTGTTCAGCCTCATGCATTTGATTATGTAGATTCTCATTGCTCAAACACATGTCTCTCCTTTGGGACACTCTCTCTCACATCTAAGGATGTTGAGGAAGGTATCCTGGCTTTAAAACAGTCTACGCAATCGCAATCTGATGCTGACGGGTTTTCAGTTATTTTACTTAAAAAGTGTGGATCTCTTGCTGAACCAATACGCCGGATTTTCAATCGGTCTCTTTCTTCTGTGTATTTATTGATGCCTGGAAAAAGGCAACAATAACGCCAATTTTCAAAGATGGTAATAAAAATGATGTTGCGAATTATCGACCAATTTCGAAACTAACCTCAATTGCGAAGCTTTTTGTTAGCTCATGTTTCTCTTTTGCCAAATTTTTGTTATACGCCGACGATTTGAAGATCTATTCATCAATAAAATGTAAACAAGATGCAATCGCCCTTCAGTCGGATTTAGATAATCTAAACTTATGGTGTGAGAAAAACTGTCTATCTTTCAATGTAACCAAATGCTTCCACATAACTTTTTCCAAAAAGCTTTTAATTTCGCAAAACTCTTATCAAATTGCTGACTGCAAATTGAGAACTGTAGACAGAATTAAGGACCTGGGAGTGTTTTTTGATATAAAATTTGCATTTTCTACTCACACTGACTACATAGTTTCTAAATCATTATCTATGCTTGCTTTTGTTCGTCGTAATTGCTCCTGCTTCTCGGATCCTTATACTTATAAAACGCTCTACACTGCTTTCTTAAGATCGCGACTGGAATATGCTGATTTTATTTGAAGACCTTATCATGCTACCTACGTAAATAGAATAGAGCGTATCCAGAAATCATTTATACGTTTTGCACTGTCCTCAATGAAATTCACGGAACCAATTCCGTCATATCTTTCGCGTTGTATGCTGCTAGACTTAAAGTCTTTGACTAGTAGAAGGGCGTTTCTGTCAGGTTCCTTCGTGGCTAACATTTTAGGAGGTTATTGTAGTTGATTCCAAAGATTTTTTTTTTATATATTTATTAAAAGTTAACAAAACTTAATTTATTTTTATGTTAGCAATTCGAGAAAAGTTTGAATAATAAAAATTTTCTATTTGATTGACGAACCACAAAAATCACATGAATCTAAAATTTCCAAAATTACAAAGTTGAAATGAACACAGTACAATAAAAGGTAATAACACAAATACAAACCCTACAATACTCCCCCTTCTAGAGAATTAATTTTATATAAATTAAAAGTAACTCGTTTCTTATTTGATGTTGGGTTATTCATTGTATTAGTGTTTGTTTCTGGTATTAGTTCTGTTTCAATGATTGCTGGTTTTAGTCTGTCTATCGGAATTGTTTTAACCTCATTATCTACTTCAAGTTTGAAATATTTTTTGTTTTTTTCAACAACCTTATAAGGTCCTTCGTATGGTTGTTGCAATGATCTTTTATTAATAACACGCATAAAAACAAATTTACAAGTCTCCAAATCCTTTGGTATATATACACCAGTATCAGAATTTTGATTATGCCTTAAATTTGATTTAACATTTTTAAAATGTTCCCGTAAATTACCTAAAACTTCAATTGGGGAAAATTTTTCTTCAGATGGAACAACAAGTTCACCGGGTAGGCGTAAATTTTGCCCAAAAACCATCTCAGATGATGTGGCTGAAATACTTTCTTTATACATCGATCGTAAACCAAGAAGTATTATCGGCAGCTCATCATACCAATTGTTGATTCCATTTCTAGCCATTATCGTAGCTTTTAACTGCCTGTGAAACCGTTCTACCATACCATTCCCTTGAGGATGATATGCAGAAGTTGTAACGTGATGACTACCAAGCAATTTTGTTAGTTCCGAAAACAATTTTGACATAAACTGAGTACCCTGATCTGCTGTGATTTTTAACGGTACCCCAAAACGTGAAACATATTCTCTAAAAAATTTATTTGCAACCACTGCCGCTGAAATGTCCTTTAATGCATATGCCTCGGGCCAACGCGTGAACCTGTCAACTATTGTAAAAATGTAACGATGTCCTTTCGATACAGGAAGAGGTCCAACAATATCTAAATGAATATGATCAAATCTACTTTTGGGAATCGGAATTTTAATTACTGGAGATTTTGTGTGACGATTAACCTTCGATTTTTGACAATTTATACATTCTTTTGACCAAATATTAATTTCTTTGTGCATTTTTGGCCAATAGTACTTTTTAATAATTAGACGACGTGTAGCTTTTGTACCAGGATGTGTAATGCCATGTAGCACATTAAACACTGTCTTGCGTAAACAATTTGGAACAAATGGCCTAGGATTCTCACCTGTCATTTCACACCAAATATTAAAATTTAAAAGTGGAATTTGAATTAATTTAAGGTTATGTGATGTGTCTCCTGATTTTAATGTGTTTAGTTCCTCGTCCTGTTCTTGTTCATTTTGTAAAACTTTGAAATTCAGTTCTGTACCCTTAATTGCATCAACTTCGAAAGCTCGAGATAATGTGTCAGCTATAATGTTCTCCTGTCCTTTAATATATCGTATGTCATTAGTAAATTGTGCAATGAATTCCATATGTCTAGTTTGTCTCGGACTACGTTCGGTTTTTGAACTCAAAGCATATATCAAAGGCTTGTGATCCGTAAAAACTGTAAATTGTCGTCCTTCTAAAAGATAGTGAAAATGTTTAATGTTCAAATAAATAGCTAGCAACTCCCTGTCAAATGCACTGTACTTAACTTCGGATGAAGAAAGTTTCTTAGAAAAGAAAGCTAGTGGCTCTGATTTGTTATCAAACGTTTGATGTATGACACCACCAATTGCCGTATTAGATGCATCCACATTTAAAGAGAGTTTGGCATCTTTGTTAAAATGATTTAACAATATCGTAGACGCAAACTTTTCTTTAATACATTCAAAGGCTTTATTTGTTGTGTCATCCCAAATTAAGGACTTGTCACGTTTCTTAGTTGTTCGATTGATTAAATCGTAGATAACTGCCGTAAACTCAGCTAATTTTGGTACATATCGATGGTAATAATTAACCATGCCTATAAATTTCTGCGCCTGTTTAATAGATTTAGGACGTTCAAAACTACGAATAGCTATCACTTTTTCATCAGAGGGTCTAATTCCTGCCCCAGAAATATTATGTCCTAAAAAGTCAACACTTGTTACACCGAAAGTACATTTACTTGGTTTGATATTTAACCCGTACTCTGTTAGGCGTTGGAAAAGTATACGGAGATCTTTAAAATGTTGTTCTTCATTTTCACTTGCAACCAATAGATCATCAATATATGTAAAAACAAAATCTAAACCACTAACTACTTCATTAATAAATCTTTGAAAAGTTTGCGCTGAATTTCTTAGTCCGAAAGGCATTCGTATAAATTCAAACATACCGAAAGGTGTCGTTATTGCCATTGGAATTTGGTGGTAGGCCCTTACCAAATCTAATTTCGAAAATATATACTTATTTCTGAGATTCATGTTAAAATCTTGAATATGAGGTAAAGGATAACGGTCCGGTACAGTCACAACATTAAGTCTCCGAAAATCACCACAAGGACGCCAGTCATTCAGTTCTTTTTTAGGTACAAGATGCAGTGGAGATGCTACACAAGAGTTTGAAGGTCTACAAATCCCTGTCCTCACTAAAAAATCGAATTCAGTTTTGGCTACTTTAAATTTAATCGGATCCAAGCGCCTTGGCTTAGAGAATGGCAGATTTCCTTCAGTAAAAAGTCTGTGAACCGTAGAATGTTTAACCGGTTTCGAATAATCTGGTTCAGCGATCAAAGAAGGAAACTCCTTCAACAATCTTGTATACTTGTTCTCTACTACAAAAATTTTTGGAAGCGAAATGTTACAAACACATGAAACTGTGTTAACCGAAAGACTTGTTACTGGATCAACTAAACGTTTGCATTTCATGTCAATTAAGAGACCGTATTTGCAAAGAAAATCTGCACCAATAATAGGTTTCGCAATATCAGCTATGAGAAACGTAAATGGGAACTCGCGTCTTAAACCTAAATTTATATTTAAAATCTTTTTACCATACGTTGAAATCGTTGAACCATTGGCTGCAGTAAGTATTATATCTGAAGAACGTTTTGTATGAGGGAATTTTTTTACCGGAAGTATAGAAATTTCTGCTCCACTATCAATCAAAAAATTTAGTTTGTTTGCTTTATCAAAAATAAATAGGCGACGTGTGGTAATATCTAAATTTCCATTGTTTGCCGCCACAACAACGGATGACTCTAGTTTAACGAATTTTTGTTTTTAGAAAAAGCACAAGGCTGTTGACATTTCTGAGCCTTATCACCAAATTTGTAATGGTATCTACATAACCAATTTTGTCTATCACGAGATTTTGATCTACCTCTATATGGACTTCTAAAACAATTCCTATTATATGATCTATATCTAGAATTTTGATTAATTTGTTGCTTAATAGAATTTAATTCAAAGGAAAGTTTTTGAAAATTTTCGCACATAAGATTCGTCGTTTTAACTAAATTACTAATAATTGTGTCTTGTGATTTAGAATTTTGAAAACTATTCATAGCTGATATTTCGGTTTTATTAATCACTTCCCAAATATTATCAGCTAGTTTCACCAATTCATGTATATCATTGGTACTTGAACTAGCTAATATCACACTAAGATTTTTTGGCAATTTTCTCAGCCAAAGTTTCTTTAAAATATCCTGACTAAAATTGGAATCTGCAAGCAACATGAGCGACCGATAAAATTCAGAGGGTTTACGATCACCCATCTCTGAATCTGACAAAATTTTATCTAATTTCTTATTTTCGCTTAAAGAATGTCTTTCAATTAAGACTTTCTTTAATTCTGAAAACTTGTTGTTATGCGGAGGATTTTGAATGAAATCTTCTTGCGGAAGCGCTGTGATTGTATGTTCATATTTTGTAGTATCTTGTGTAATGTTTTTCATGTTAAATTGCATTTCTATATGCACAAACCAAGCTTCTGGACAACTTGTCCAAAATTGCGGAAGCTTCACTGAGGTTGCATATACCTCATTATTATATTGACTAGCATAAGGATTTGCCAACTCCTCTTGAAAAGAGTTGTTTTGCAAATCTATAAGCGAGTCATTTAAATTACACTGGTCTACAAGGGTTTTGCGAATAAGACGGGACCTGGTGTTTCCGAACGGATTTTTC
>NW_023458560.1:62689396-62707268 GCF_013731165.1 Rhagoletis pomonella
TCTGAAATTTGTAGGGCGGAACTAGCGCTTTGACAGACTGTCCCTAAATTTTGCTGCAGGGTTCTTTTAGAAACATATCTGGAATGGCGCTAAGGCTGACGGTATGTGTGGGCGACGTCGGCGTTTTAGCTTCGCGCTCAGCCATTGCGGCAGGTGTTTGTTGTGCACACATGCGCTCATGTCGCCCATAACGTTTACCGATTTTCGCTATATATATTTATTAAAATCTGTATAAGTGATTTCAGGCAAACGTGGCGTAGGTGGTATATAAGTTTTTTTCAACGAAAGCACCACCCCACTTTTTGGTGAAAAGATTGCTTTGCTTGCCACGTGATGGATCGTTGAGTACTGCTGGCAAATTTTGGGCTGCTGAAAAGACGGACCACTCAGGTGGAGGTCAGTAGGCTTATGTATTTTTATCTGAAAAGGAAAATTTATATTAATTAGGCTATCTGCACACTTGTCGTCCAATCATAGTTGCGTTATCGTCTCGCCCTGAAATTTTGAGCCGAGCACATGCATTTCAAAGGAGATCTGCACACTTGTCGTTATCGGCTAGTTATCGGCAAATCGTAGAAGATGCAGAAACGGATAAGTACGGCACTGTCGTTTGCTAATCGTTGTGCACGCATTGTTTGTTTACATTTTATGGGGGAAAATTAGTGAAAAAGTTAATATTTGCATTAAAATTGTATAAAAATTAGTATTTTTTTGCATAAAATCTGTGGAAATTATTAAAAAGTGGATAATTGCATTAAAATTTAATAAATATGAGCGTTTTAACTATAAAATATGACGAAATTGTATTAAGTCTCTGTGTGCATACACAAAACACATTCCAGGAAAAGAAAAGAAGAGATATTACTGGAAAATTACGTCTAGAAATGTTGCAGCACAGTCTATATTTAAAAAATTGCAGGTTTTTGTAAATATTTCGCGAAAATATCAACCAAAAAAAACAGAAAATACCTGCTCCAAGTGAATTTTTAGACGCCAAATGAATTGAAATATCACGACCAAGTGTGCAGAAGTGTAATCGTCATGTAATCGTTGCTTCATGACGATAACTATGACTCAACTATGATTGGACGGCCAATGAGCAGAAAGCCTTAGAATTCTTATTAACTAAACTTTTACATCTTCTTACCTGTTTGCTTGCGTAAAACCTCGTGCATTAATGAACCTTCCAATGGTGAGAATGAATTCTTTTCATTGACATATGTGTATACCAAGGTTCGGACTCCTAAAAGTGTCCAGGAGAAATCACTAAAAAATCGGAGTAAAACCAACTTTTGTAGTAGTAGATTTTCATGCTTTATCCTCTTTTACGCATTCATGATAACATAAAATTGGATTTTATTCACAAGAGGATTTAGTAACAATATTTTACTTAAACCGAAAACAGCTCATTGAAATTTTGTTTCAGTTTGTACATGAAGTCAGAACAGCAAACCTGTTCATTTCATGTTGTATTGACTAACTTCATTAAAATCCTCCTCATCCGAACTTAGTTTTTAACTGACTTCCAAAAAAAGGAGAAGTTATCAGTTCGTCGGAAGATTTTTTTATTTTTATTTGTATTTTTTTTTAGTTTACCGCATAACTTTGGACCACGTCAGCCGATTTCGATAACTCTTTTCGCATCGGAAAGGTAGTGTCTCAGAGGTGGTCCCATACTAATAGATTAGATCCGATCATTGGATCATGAAATATATAGATATATCTATTTTTTTATATGAGAATTGAAGTCGGCTTTGTTTTTTGCTAAAAAAAAAGGGAATAAAGTGACTAGATTCACATACCTTTTTTCAACTGTTACTGGTCCCATTTCACAACGGAGTGGAGTCTGAGTACTGGTTTAAACGTTCACATATACATACGTTCCACATCGGAAAAAACAGCTGTTGGTTATACCATCGCACCATTTCGTCATTCATTGTTCAATCAGCTTGCTAGCATAAAATAATACTCACCCACAAAACAAAACCTAAGGAAAACCTCAGAGGCAAATGTGATATTTTATTGTAACATTGCACATGCCAGCTTCAATTCATAAATTGTGCTGCATCCGTGCTACCCTGCATGTGAGGCCGGATATCACATGCAGTGACACTAAAACTGTATCTTTTCTTGTCAGCAGGAAAGTTGCAGGGTGTCGAGAAGAACCAAACTACAATCGTCGAATAATATTTACACAGTTTCAACCAATCAATTTAATTATTATTTGATTAATATCAGTAAACTGAGTAGATTATTCATATTTATGATAATTTTCTGTTTTGGATTATAAATAAAACTTACCTCTGCCCGTGCATGCCTGCACCTTGGAATGTATGGCAATTGGGCGATCCACTTTTCATTTTTTGTGGGTCTCAAGTGGGCATTATACATAATCTACACGAGTCAGTTTATGCAGTATGAATGATAAACCCCATTTACACAAACCAACCTGTTCCTATGCATCTGCGAAATAGTTATGCCTTAACTTAATTAGCCAATGTCGATACACTCGCCACCCAACAACACATTTTAAGCATAAATCTCGAACCAACGTAAATTAACGACACAATTTCAGAGGGAACGATGTCGCAATTTGCCGCAATGAGGAAAAGGGCCGAACAGCGCGCCCATCGCTATCCGCAACCATGTCGCCTATGCGACGCAAATCATCCGATCAGGCTTTGCCCTTTGTAGCGTGCGAAGTCGCCAGAAGAAAGATTGCGTGAGGCCTTACTAGGACGCTACTGCGCTAATTGCCCCGCGATGAATCACGAATTAAAAGACTGCGTGAGCGAAGGCAGATGTAAACGATGTGGCGAAAAGCACCACTCGACACTACATTTCGAGGATGAACCCAGCACATCGAAAAAGTCATGGGCCCAACAGGTGGAGGAGGAAGAAGAAAATTCCGATGGTGTGATCTCGCTACTTTCGTCCGGTTCTGGAACGGAAACGCGGCCTTTCCGTCCAGATACCGAAGAAGGTGCACTTTCAGGCGATGTAGCGGAGACTCGGCCTCTCCGCGCATTCGCAGAAAGGGGATCGGAAACTAGGCCTTTCCGCCTGCGTAATCCCAAACGCAAGTCCTCTCGACGCACACAAAAGGAAGATAGACTGGCGACTCGGCCTCACCAGCTGTCGAAACGACGTGCGTCCCGAAACGGAATCTTGGGTCACCATGCCATAGCTGCGCTATCACTCCGACTGCAGTCGTTAAAGTAGAGTCTGGCGGGCGTCTACATTTGATCCGCGCCCTAATCGAACTATAATAGCACTTGACTTAGCCCGAGAGTTGCAGCTGAATGAGACGCGCGTTGGCGGAGAAAGAGGCTGTCTGGTATGCTTACGAGGAAAATATGGGCAAAACAAACGGGTAGCGACTCACGCTATTGCGCTACCCAATTTTAGCAGGATAAGCCCATCTAGCAGCGCCGACGCCTCGGTGACTGAACCGTACGCGCATATACGCTTGGCAGACCCTCACTTTTATGCGTCCGCACCGATACGCTTGAACCTGGGAACCGACGTTTACGCAGATATCTTATTGCCTGGCACACTTCCCACAACATTTGGACCACTGCTCGCCCAAATCACCATATTTGGGTGGGTGTTGTCCGGGGTCTTTAGAGCGTAATTTTCTTCTTTTTACATACATACATTATATATACACGAATTATCATACCAAAAAAAAAAAATAATAATAATAATGAATTTAAATAAAGTGCACTTGAAAAAGTAACCACGTACATTTTCCTAATTACCACTTCTATTTACATCTGCAGTAGCACTCCATAGAGGAAGGACGAGCTCTACCTCAATGAAGGCCGACGCTGCTGCACGATTTTCTCATTAATATCAAGACTTGGAACACATTTGTTTATAAGAACTATGTGCGCTTAGTAGCTGAAACGCGGCCGATATTTAGAGGTTGCTTACCGCAAGGGGGCCGGGATGTTTAGGCCTTAAGCCTAAATATTTCCAAAAGCGAATGCACCACCCTTATGTGTCATTCACATATGTGCACATTTATGCATGCATACTTGTACACATGTATATATATTATATATTCGCGACGTTAGTTTAAGTTTCCCGCCGGATAAAGTATCTTTCGTTGAATTTCCCCTCAACGTCTTTTCTTTGTCCGGCGGTTCGAACGAAAATCACGGCTTTAGATTTTTCACTTTTTCATCGGGAGACCAAGGAGAAAGAACTGCAGCTACCAGGCCACATTAGTTTCAGGTAAAACCATTGTAAACCAACACATATACATCAATTCGAAATACTTGTTCAATTAATAAAACCATTAAACTAAAACGAGTTTTATTTGTCTTTTTTTCCTCATTTTTCAAACCTCATTGTGACCACTTTGCGCACCACACTTGAGCCGCACTGCGTCACATTGATGTTTTTAATATGTAGCTCGCGTTTCGTCCGATCGCAGCGTGGCCCTGTAGGCGGCATCTTTTTCCTCTTCAGCTTCTTTAAACTCCTCACCTTACCAGTTGTTCTTTCGGGCTCGCGGAATTTCGACAACTTCTTCGACAGCGGTACTTAATGAGCGAGAAAATGGGGTTCCACTGCTCGCGTATATCGCTTTGTCGAAGAGTGCTCTCTGAGAGCAGACGTGCGAGTCGAGTGGCGAATGCATTGGCCGTCGACTGTGATTGTAGCTTTTCGACGTTGAGCTTTCCTTTCATTGTTGGGCGCGCATTTTTTTGCTGCACAGAGGACCGAGTCGTGGCTTAGCTCTCGAAGTGTACGTACGTCTAAACCACTGGGAGCCTTTCGTCTATCACTACATGATCGAGACAGCCAAGTAACTTGATGGATCTTTTTGTAATTGAACCTAGTACTGCATACCACCATATTTCAAGCATCGTTTGCCGGGGCGAACTAGAATACTCAGCGATGGAGCCTATCTCCCACCGAAATTCAAAAACCGAATTTGTACTCCTTTCCAGCGTTGCCATTTTAGCCGTTTTCCGGCTAGATTTAGCCGGTTTTGATAGCAACTAGCCGGAGAAAATTTGATCTAGCCGGCAGCCGATTTGTTAGCCGGTTTGTAAAAAAAAGTTAGCCGTTTTTAGCCGATTTTACTATTTGCCTAATTTTCAGGTGCAAAAAGTAAACAAGTTTTTCGAAAGCAATAATGCAGACCCAATGAAGATTTTTAATGAACTCAATGTTTTACTTTCGCATCTATGCTGCCTAGTGGTTATTAGCGCGGACACATTTGATCCTATATGCTCCCCGTTGGAACCATACCTTGCTCCATTTCCTCAGTTTTATCACAGTTTTGAAGAGTATTTAAAAACAAAAGTAAGCACAAACGCTTTTGACCACGAAGCCGAGAAAATAATTCGAGAAAATGGTCGCTATTTTATTATCACTTTAATAAAGGAATTACGCCAACGCCTCCCTACAAATATTGCCAAACTAAAAAAAATGACTTTTTTCGGTTGGAAATGCATTAAGAGTAATTAAACCAAAAGTATTTGTTCAACTACAGCAACAAAAACACAAATATAATGCCGACAAAAAAACATCCATAGAGATGCAATGGCAACGGTTAACGTTACATACCTGGAGTAATTTAGACTCAACTGTAAAATTTTGGGCCGAAGTTTATCAATTTCGAAATGCCCTAGGAGAAAACCCTTTTGCTGACCTTTGCAACCTAGTTTTCTTGTTTTCCCTATAAGTAATGCAGAAGTAGAGCGAATATTTAGTTCAATGAATATAATAAAAACTAAGCAAAGAAATCCAATGTGCGTTAAAACGTTAAACGCTATTTTATATATAAGATACGGTTTAAAACGTGAAGAAAAATGCTGCCATAATTTTACTGTAGATGACGATCTCTTAAAATTAATGAATTCAGGTGATATATACAATAGTGATTCATTTGATGATGAGGAATGTACACTCGATATAAATTAATGGTGTTAACTAGTCTTTCGTTTCTTGCGATTTATTTAAATAAAGCATGTGGATTTTCACTAAAACATTTTAGCCGTTTTTTGCCAGAGTCTATGTGAAATTTCACTAAAACATTTTAGCCGTTTTTAGCCGCTTTTTTTTGCCAATCTAGCCGGTCGGCCCAAAAAGTTCTGGCAACACTGCTCCTTTCCAAGTCAACTGTATAGTAGACGGAACAAAAGCGCCCTTACTACTTGCTTTGTCCCGTCTGGCGTTTTTCTCGGATGACGGTGGCATCAGCCCTAGTCTTCTAGACAGAATAAATCAGCGAACTAATGAACAGTTCGTTCATTTTAAAATCGTCTGATTCAACCGTTTAGCTGTTCTATTTAATGTTGGCCGGATTTACCGATAAACCCCGACAAATTAAAAGAAAATATTTGGCACTCAGAATGGTTTGGCTTGTCTTCGCTTACAATTCGTGGTGGGTTGTTTCGGAAGTTTGAAATTGCCTGCTGAAAGGCGCAGCGCAGCCTAGTACTATACTCGTGGACCGGCAACCGATTCCTCCACGAGCTGGAACGAGCATATCTGAATCAGCATTTTGAGTTTACAGCGCCACATACTTGCTACTCATCGGGTGTATATTTTTTATGAACAGGTGGTACAGTTATCAAGGCTCTGACAAGAATCTGAGACACCTTTCCATCCCAACTACACAATAAGCATAAAAGAAAACTCTTCCATTGAACTAATACTTAGTAGCTCTACACGGTCTAAGGATAAGCACCGAAAATTCAAAAAATACACACGTCCATACTACGACTTTAGACGATGTCTCTGGGTAAGTCATAACTGAATTAAACAAAATAATGTTTGGAAGGTGTAGCAGTAGTAGATCTTGGATAATCGTGAATTCTGAAGTTTACTTTAATCAAAGATAAAGTTTGTACTTTAAACTAGAAAAATAAAAGCTTAAAAACTGTAATTATCAAAAGTAAAGAACATCGATGTTTACTTTACCTAATCGATAGATCTGTCAGCAAAGCTTTTCTAATTACAATTCCAATCGCCTATTGGTTAAAGAATCATTGAATTACACCTTATTAACTAAATATCGGCGACCATCGTTTGCATATATGCAAACCCTTTAACTTTCGTTAAAGATGATAATTTCTTTTCGTTTTATGCTATTCCCCACCCACGTACCAACCTATGAGAGCATAACTTAAGTGAATGTGTGCACAAAATTTGTCTAAAAGTTACGCCACTTAATCAGCCACATTTCAACAACTTAATTACTCATTTGACACCCCTCAAGCGCTAATTCGGATAGTTGCTGAAATAAGGGAGTCAAATTTTGTTTACGGAAAGTAGTAAGTATGCAAAAAAAAACCAATTAAGTTTGCGCCAGGAATGTAGATGTCCAGCCAACCGTTACAAGGTTACTGTCAAGAAAATTAGCATAACTATCAATTGGTGGGGTGAATTTATTTCGACAAGTGTCAAGAATACTATTTGCAAGTTAAACTAATGAAATTCGTAATGTGCTTTCGTTGCTGCAGTCGCAGGGTTGTACTTAGCTGAAATGGTGCAAAGAAAACGAGCAGTGGGTTATATTTTATTGACAATTTCCGTTAGTATATAAGTTAGCTTGGCGATAAATTGTAGTAAAAACAGTGGGTCCTAAGCAAAAAGTTTTGTTATTGTTATTTTTAACGAGAGAACTTTCTTCCCTACCTTGATAAAGCTTCGCCGATAACTTTTATAACTACTGAGTATTTTCTTAAATGCTTGGACTAGCGCCAACATAGAAAATCTTAAAAGAGGTGGCGAATGGTACTAACATGGTTTTCTTGATCAGAATTTTTGGCAACGCCGTGATATTTACTAGTGTACGAGTATAAAAGCATTTTGAAGCAATGCCTTTTTCGATTGTTGCGGCTCTTAAGCGCCGTTTAAGAGGCCGACCGATTCCCAATTTTTGGCCAATGCCGATTAATCGGCCGGAGGGCAAAGAATCGGCCGATGCCGAAGCCGTTGCAGATTCCTTGAAAAAAACTACCTGAATATAAATTCATTCAAGAACAAATGTTTTTGATTAACTTCTATAATAACAAAATAAAAACATTAAAAAATATATAACTAAGTTACATTACAAAACAAATAATTATTATGGACTAAAAGTAGTATATCGCTTATGCATACATATCATTGCAATACTTTGTTCCATAGTCTTTTTTTCTTCTTCTTCTTTGTTGGCGCTTTAACCGCTTAAGCGATTTTGGCCGAGTCCAAACCAGCACGACAGTCATTTCTCTTCTGCGCCAACTGATGCCAATTGCAAATGCCAGGTGAGGCCAAGTCCTTCTCCACCTGGACTTTCCAACGCAGAGGAGGCCTTGCTCTTCCTCTGTTACCAGCATCACGGGCCGCGTTGTATACTTTTAAAGCGGAGCCGCCGAATTTTAATTCGCTGCACTATGTCTATATCATTCCATCGTCTGCGCTAAATATTTCTCTCAAATACTGGCAAGAGTGATTCTCCGTTGGATTTCAAGGCTGACATTATTATTGGTGTTAATGCTGGTTCCCAAATAAACAAAGTTGTCTACTTTGTCAAACGTGGAACTGTCAACAGGACGTGTGAGCCAAGACGCGTATGCTCTTACGGGGCAGAGCATAATTAAATTTCAGTCCTCGGGTATGCGCTCATCTGACCATATTCTGCATAAGCGCTGATGTATGCACCTTATCAGCTCCTTGCCAAGAAGCAAAGCGATTGTCGCTGCAACTTTGTGAAAATTTCACTTGTTTGCAAAATAATTGAAAGGAAAGTGCAGCGTCTGAGGCTTTTTTCCACTTCTGCTCAAATTTTTTTGCTGCGGCTATAGTATGTGCGAGTGAGTACCTTTCTTCCATCTTTTGTGCGTTTTAGCTTTTTAAAAAATTATAATCACATAAAATGTGACAACAAGCGCGATACTCACTTAACGCGATACAAAGATAGATCACAAGCTGCTCATCATCAATGTGCCAACAACAACAGCAGTGTTTGGAGGTAACGAGGGCAAGTACTTGCTTGGCAACAAATGAGCCAAAAAAACAAGCAACAGTGGGTGCACTTCAGTGGTAACTGAACAATGGGTAGCAATAATAACAACAACAACAACAAGCGAAACTACGAAATGCATTTACAACGCACTTTCAAGCGAACAGCCAGTTATGTGTGTGTGTGTTTTGTGTACGTAGCTCATCGCTAAGTCCTTGAGAATGGCATGCGAATCATCATTACATCATCAGCGCAAAGTGTATATTGAAGAGATCAAAGCCGCCGTCGTAGTTAAGCAACAAGGATAATGCTGTTTTGAGAGTATGCCGAGTCAGAGCAAGCGAATGAGTTCGCACAGTGGAATGAAGTGGTCAAAAATCGTTCAAATAAAAATAATGCCAGTGTGGAAGTTATTGAAATTGATATAAGCATCAATAATGATAAATATGTCGTATCGATAACAAAAAATTATCGATAAATTTTTTAAATAAAACGATAACGTATCGATGAATATGTATTTTTGTAAAAATATCTATAATCATTTTATAGTTATTTTTTTCTTATTGTATTAAAAAAATAACGTTCGTAACACTTTAATAAATATTAATACATATATTAACTTAGTATATATTAAAGACTAGAAGATGACCCGGTGAACTTCACTTCATCTATAATTTATCTGAATTTCACTTTGATCAATTATAACAAATCTTCAAAATGCAATACATGGAGATCACTAATACTGCCTGCTGTTATAGCTGATAAAAGATTCCACACCTATGAGATGTGCCACGCCCCTTTTTACAAACTCATTTATATACATATATTTTTCCACAAGCACCTACCATAGGTATCTGTGCATTTCAAATTTCGAGTTCATGTGACTATAATTCCGAAGTTAGAGCTGATTAAAAATTTTCAAATTTTATTCAATTCTGTCCATCCGTTTAACCTGGCACATACATACATACATACATACTTCCACAAATATATAGTAGATTTGCTTTAAAGCGCCATATTGCGGTTCTTTAAATAAAAAATAGATATCAGAAATGAATTTTTCATATCACAAAACTCCGGAGCACAACTCTTTATTACAAAAAAAAATATTCCTAACACTTTAGTAAATAATAATCTGATTATGGACTTACAGCCGCACTCACAGTCATTTAATGATTACTTAAAGTGTCCCTTAGTAACGATTTGAAAAAATTCCCTCTCAGAGTCAGTTAATGATTCATTAACAGCATTTAATGTACATTAAAGTTACGTAAACAAAAACCTTTACTTAACTTTTTAACGAATGATTTTGAAATATTTTGTTTGTTTTCAATAAATTTTAATTTCGATAAAGTTGCTGTAACAGTGGCAATGACCCAACGAGCAGAGCACTTTCGTGCCATTCAAGAGATCCAAGTTCAATCCTCGGCAACGAATTTTTTAATAAATTTTTTTTTTTTTAAGTGTTATTGCTTAAAAAATGCATATTTTTTATTTTATTTAACGCTTGGAAACTTTTTTGATTCATCTTTTTTCTTTCACTTTCAGTTTCTCAAATTTTTAGATTTTCATGTCTAATAGCCGCACTCAGAGTCGTTTAATGATTACTTAAGGTATCCCTCAGTAACGATTTGAAAAAATTCCCTCTCAGAGTCAATTAATGATTCGTTAACGGCATTTAATGAACATTAAAGTTAAGTAAACAAAAACCTTTACTTAACTTTTTAACGAATTATTTTGAAATTTTTTGTTTGTTTTCAATAAATTTCAATTTCGATAACGTTGCTGTAATAGTAGCAATGGCCCAGTGAGCAGAGCACTTTCGTGTTATTCAGGAGATCCGAGTTCAATCCTCGGCAAGGAATTCTTTTTAATCAAATTTTTTTAAGATTTATTGGCGAAAAAATTCATATTTTTTATTTTATTTAACGTTTGGAATTTTTTTTTATTCATCATGTTTCTTTTACTTTCAGCTTCTCAAATTTTTAGTTTTTCCTGTTTTAAAAAGATATTTTTTTTTCATTTCGTTTAGTTTTTAGAAAACTTATTGCTAAACGATAAATATAATAACACTATTAGCACATCTTTCAATTACTCATTCGAAATACAGAAAAGAGCTTTCAAGATAGTTGCCGAAATATAAAGACTTTTGTCTCTCGAAAGACTGAGGTGAGTTGAAAGACAGATGCCAGAATTGGCCTGTTATTGGTCTTGTTTGTCTTTTAGCAAACAGTTGAATTAAATTTAAAAAAATTGCTTTCCTTTTTAAAGCAATAAAATCTATAAATCAAAAGAAAATTAGATCAAAAAAGTAAAAAAAAATCAATAAAGATAGTTTATAAAAATTAAACAAGAAAAATAGGAAAAAGAAAATTTTCCTGCCCTAGGACTCGAACTCAGATCTCTTGAATGCCACGCCAGTACTCTGCTCACTCAGCCATTGCGTCTGTTGAGCCAGTGTGCGCAAAATGATATAAATACTTATTTTTATTATTTATTTCAAACCGAACGAAAAAAGTGAGCGATGCCACAAAAATGAAGGGCCGCAACTGGGGCCTTACTTATATATTTTATTTCATAATTTTTAACTCTGAGAGGAAACATTAATTAACAGATTTAACGATCATTAGTTAAGTACACGTTACAGCTAATTTAAGGAACGTTTCTGAGTGCGGCTGTTAATGAACATTAAAGTTAAGTAAACGAAAACCCTTACTTACAGCCGCACTCAGAGTCGTTTAATGATTACTTAAGGTGTCCCTCAGTAACGATTTGAAAAAATTCCCTCTCAGAGTCAGTTAATGATTCGTTAACGGCATTTAATGAACATTAAAGTTAAGTAAACAAAAACCTTTACTTAACTTTTAACGAATGATTTTGAAATTTTTTGTTTGTTTTTAATAAATTTCAATTTCGATAACGTTGCTGTAATAGTAGCAATGGCCCAGTGACCAGAGCACTTTCGTGCTATTCAGGAGATGCGAGTTCAATCCTCGGCAAGGAATTCTTTTTAATAATTTTTTTTTCAAGTTTTATTGCCGAAAAATTTCATATTTTTTATTTTATTTAACGTTTGGAAATTTTTTCGATTCATCTTTTTTCTTTTACTTTCAGCTTCTCAAATTTTTAGTTTTTCCTGTTTTAAAAAGATATTTTTTCATTTCGTTTTCGACTTTTGTCTCTCGAAAGACTGAGGTGAGTTGAAAGACAGGTGCCAGAATTGGCCTGTTATTGGTCTTGTTTGTCTTTTAGCAAACAATTTAATTAAATTAAAAAAAAAATTTTTCCATTTTAAAGCAATAAAATCTATAAATCAAAAGAAAATTAGACCAAAAAAACAAAAAAATCAATAAAGATAGTTTATAAAAATTAAACAAGAAGAAAAAGGAAAATGAAGATTTTCCTGCCCTAGGACTCGAACTCGGATCTCTTGAATGGCACGCCAGTTCTCTGCTCACTCAGCCATTGCGTCTGTTGAGCTAGGGCGCGCAAAATGATATAAA
Organism: Rhagoletis pomonella; assembly: GCF_013731165.1. Lineage (NCBI taxonomy): Eukaryota > Metazoa > Arthropoda > Insecta > Diptera > Tephritidae > Rhagoletis > Rhagoletis pomonella. The sequence goes on from NW_023458560.1 coordinate 62,701,871, forward strand.
TACTTATTTTTATATTTTATTTCAAACTGAACGAAAAAAGTGAGTGATGCCACAAAAATGAAGGGTCGCAACTGGGGCCATACTTAAATTTTTTATTTCATAATTTTTAACTCTGAGAGGAAACATTAATTAACAGATTTAACGATCATTAGTTAAGTGCCCGTTAGAGCTAATTTAAGGAAAGTTTCTGAGTGCGGCTGTTAACTTTTTAACGAATGATTTTGAAATTTTTTGTTTGTTTTCTGTTGCTGTAACAGTGGCAATGGCCTAGTGAGCAGAGCACTTTCGTGCCATTCAAGAGATCCGAGTTCAATCCTCGGCAACGAATTATTTTTAATACAATTTTTTTTTAAGTTTTATCGCTTAAAAAATTCATATTTTTTATTTTATTTAACGTTTGGAAACTTTTTTGATTCATCCCTTTTCTTTAACTTTCAGTTTCTAAAATTTTTAGTTTTTCCTGTTTTTCATTTCGTCTAGTTTTTAGAAAACTTATTGATAAGCGATAAATACAATAATACTATTAGCACATCTGTCAATTAGTTATTCGAAATACAGAAAAGGGCTTTCAAGATAGTTGCCGAAATATAAAGACTTTTAGCTCTCGAAAGACTGAGTTGAGTTGAAAGACAGATGCCTGAATTGGCCTGTTATTGGTCTTGCTTGTCTTTTAGCAAACAATTTAATTAAATTAAAACTTGTTTTTTCTCTTTAAAGCAATAAAATCTATAAATCAAAAGAAAATTAGATCAAAAAAGCAAACAAATTAAATACAGCTAATTTATAAAAATTAATAAGAAAAAAAAAAATAAACAAAAAAGGAAAAAGAAAAATTTCTTGCCCTAGGATTCGAACTCGGATCTCTTGAATGGCACGCCCGTGCTCTGCTCCCTCAGCCATTGCGTCTGTTGAGCTAGTGCGCGCAAAATGATATAAATACTTATTTTTATATTTTATTTCAAACTGAACGAAAAAAGGGAGTGATGCCACAAAAATGAAGGGCCGCAACTGGGGCCATACTTACATTTTTCATTTCATGATTTTTTACTCTGAGAGGAAACATTAATTAACTGATTTAACGATCATTAGTTAAGTGCCCATTAGAGCTAATTTAAGGAACGTTCATGAGTGCGTCTGTTAGTATTATAAATATATTTTCTTTTAAAATTGCGCAGGCTCGAAATTGATTTTAGGGCTATGGCCTAAAGGGCTTTTTTCTTAGAATTTTATGTAGAATCCGAATCTGCTAGGAACGATGTCGAAAAAAAATTGACCCGCTCTAATCTACATTCATATGTACTATAGATACTCGTACATGCCCTCAGAAAATATTACCGAAACGAATTTTGGAACGAATTTCTGTCATCTCTTGTCAAGTTTGGTTTTGAAGAAAAGACGGAAATTCTCCCAAAATACGTCACCATGTCGGAAAAAACCAAGCAACAAACAAATGTAACAGGAACCTTTATTTGCGAAAAAGTTTTCTTCAATACTGGGCAAAAAAATATTGTTTGGAAAAGACAAAAGAGAATATTTACTCAAGGTTTTGACACAGATCTCAATCAGCAAAACTTCAAGTTTTATGCTTTTCTGGGCAAAAAATTGATAAATATTTAATTTTCGCGCAGCTGGTGTACGTAATGAAGGTGAAGAATATTCATCAAATTATATGAGCCCAATACACTGTGCGACTCAGAGATGTTCGATGAATTGTGGGACGAGTGAAGAGCATCGACACAGACGATGCGCTGAAAATTCCATAAAACCTTCGCCCATTCGCGCCATAAGTTTATGGGGATTTACAAAATGCATGAAAATACTTATAAGTGCATAGCTGAAGTGGTGGACAAGTCTCTGAGCTGGCTTACAAAATTTTTATCGCATCCGGAAGAGATTATACTACAATTTATTGTCGATTACACGAAAGGAGCTCTTGTTGATTGGCGTGCCAGAAGAAAATGCAACCGAAAAAAAATATGCAATGCATTAAAACTGTTGTTGTGCTGTTGCAACACTCTAACATAGCAATTTTTCGTGCTCTCGTCGATTGCTCTGCGCTCTTCTTCTTCTTCCTCTTGCATTGAGTACCTCGTTAAGTATTGATTAAATTTGTTGGACAAAAAAAAAAAGTAATAACGATTATGCTTGTTTAGACATTTTTGCTGTATCCTCGTTTGGCGAAAACAATGGAATTAGATTGAAAGCATTCAATAGCTGATAAGCAGGATACACAGTGGGATATCGGTAATAATAATCTGGTGCATTTAATAAAGCGCAAACAAAGCAGGGCTATTTTGTTTTTTTTTTGCATGTGAATGTGTGTGTATGTATATAAGTACATTCGGGTGGTCCAAAAATGCATGTGAAAAAGTGAATTCGGAAATTTTGTGCTCTCGCCCACTAGGATTGCTTTATACCGAAACAATATACCTATTTTTTATTTTGAAATCAAGAGAGGTCGCTCAAAGCGCTCAAAGTTTGCCATGTATTTTATATGGGGATAAAACCACTTTTCGTAGAAATGGTATAGAGTTCTTGAAAATCAATATTTTTCGATCGGAAAACTCTGTTTTTTCAGGAGACTTCCAATTATAATAATCAATTGTTTATTTAACAGTTATTTAATATCAACTATTTTGTATATGTAAGTCCCCTCAAAAAACAAATCCAAAGTAATGCAATGGGGAACCCATAAAAAATCGTTAGTATTAGAAAATGGTAAAATAAACAATTGGGTATTATTATTGGAAGTCTCCTGAAGAGAAACAAGGTTTTCTGATCGACGAAAAATTGTTTTTCCCCATATAAAATACATGTAAAACTTTGAGCGTTTTGAGTGATCCCCAAATATTTTTTTGATCTCGAAATAAAAAAAAACTGGGGTATATTTTTTCGATATAGAACAATCCTAGGGGATGAGAGCATTAAAATTCGGACTTTACTTTTTCACATGCGTTTGTGGACCACCCTAATATACATATATTTTGGCAGTCGTTATAAACCTATTGCGCTTACAACCAACTTGGCATTGTTAATAGAAAATAAAATGGTGGAAGGTTAATAACGAATTTGAGGCATTTATGTAGTGTACAAGTATGTATGTCTACATATGTACTTACATACATAAAATTGTAAACATATAACCAAATATATGGGAACCATAACATGCAGGTATTTAGTATCATTCAATCGCCTGATGTGCTTCTTTGATTGGCAATTTTCAAATGGCGCCACACATACCTATTTATTTTTATTCATAAACACATACTTATATATAAGTATAGTACGTGTATATGCATCAGCACAATTATTTATATGTACATTCATAACTTTATTTATTCATGTAGATAAGTTCTGCCAAGTGCATTTCATTATGTCTCTGATTGCATCAAATCAGCTCACCAAATCACGCTTCGGTAATAAAAATTGTTTATTCATAATAAACCATAACGCCCCGAAATGTGTTTCGTAAATAAGCAATTTATATTTAAATATGTGCATTGAAAGGAATGATTATGGAATATATCCTTGCTCAAATTGCTACGTTGGCTTTCTGACAATTTTTTTGTTTTGTTAAGCTGAGATCCCACGATTGCCGCAAATGGACCAATCTGGAACAATTTTTATTGTGCTGTATTGGAGCACAATAAAAAAATTGTCCCAATGAAATTCTGTACAGTCACACGGTTGCCTCTTTTTATACAATTCTCATTGCCGTAAGTTGGCGAAAAGCAATATAGTGACAATAATTGCCCCAAACTTATCACACGATTGTTCGAGCATGCGGCAATTGTGACCATAAAGTGTTGCGCTGACCTCTAAACTCTGTTTTTTTCTCTGTTGTATAAAAATGGCGTATTCTTAATAAAAAAAAAATAAATCAATTGCATCTGCTTTGTATATTGCGGGCTCATTTTGTGCAAATTTGTTGTTGTTTGAAAGCAAAGAAGCAAAAACTTGTGCCCAACGAAAACTCACGCATTTATTTAGAAGTTTGATTGTATAGTTTTTTTTTATTTTTCGACGATACCCAGCAAACATTTGGAGTCATAAATGAGTCTTTAAGGAGTCCCATTTCGGAGCCTTTGTGCTCATTATGAGCTCATTTAAGAGTCCGAAATGAGGGTGTTTCCCTTCCTGCGTAGGTCGACCTATATGAGCTTAAATTCATACATCAAATGAGCCTCAATATGAGTCATATTGGACTCTTATTGGCCTCATATACGGCTCATTTTGGACTCTTTTTGAAGCTCTTAAATGACTCTTATTGGCCTCATAAATGCCTACTTTCGGAGCTCCTTGTATGCTGTTCTGTGACTCTTATTGGCTTTATTCTTCAACTCTCTTAATGAACTTACTTTAGAGCCATGTTAGCAAGGAATTCATTTCAAATACTGTTGGATATTTATATACAAACCTCTGCGCATACATATATATGTACATATATTGCAGCATTCATGTAATAGCAGTTGCTGCAGCTAAATTTTATTTATTTTTCCTTCCTAATTATTTTTCATATCTGTATAAACAAGTTTAGATATAAATTTCTAGTCGTTATTGTTTTTATACTGGCACAAAGTGCTGGCTCATAACTTGGATCATATATGACTCCTAAAAGATTCATATAAGAGTAAAAAAAATGTTTGTTTTTGAAACTCATATTTCTTACTTACCTATATGATAATAACATTACAAGGTAAATTCAGTCTCTCATTTCGTCGGCCATAATTTTTTTCTGACGTTTGCCAACATTTTAAAATCATATTCATAAGCATTATGATTGCATCGACATATCTGAATCGCTTTTTGTAATAAAGAAAACATTGCTCAACAAGTTAACTAAATAAACTAATATCTGCAACCGTGAACGAAAAAATTACACAATATCTACGACTGCTTAGTACAATTGTAACGGCTTCGTATATTTCCGCGACCGCGTAGGACAATAGGAGCAGGGATCGGAAACTCGGCCTTTCCGACCTCGCCCAACAGTTCGTCTATAGCGTGGAGCGGAAACTAGGACTTTCCGCCTGCCTCACTTACAAAGTAACGACTACGGGAACATGGATCGGAAGCTCGGCCTTTCCGACCATGATCAACGGCCTGTGAACAGGGTGGAGCGGAAACTAGGTCTTTCCGCCCGCCGCACACAAAAGTAGACTGGAGACAAGGCCTCGCCAGCTACCCAAATTGCTATTGAATATCATTGTTATCTTTACAAGTTAATATTTATAATTATTTCACTCTGTAATGTATCACACATACTTAAATATTCTAAATCTTTTTATCTCAACTGTCTGTAAGAAAACATTTTTCTGTAGACTAAATAAATAAATAAATAAATAAATAAAATATAAAATTGAAAATAAAAAAAATTAATTGTTCACAATTGTTGTTG
>NW_023458560.1:62707278-62713249 GCF_013731165.1 Rhagoletis pomonella
ATTGTACTAAATTTTAATGAGCTACAAAATTAAATAACCATTTTTTTTCTAGAAATCCAAATTATAAACCGTGGGATTGTGTTCAAAAGTTTAAGAAATTTTTATAATTTTTGTATAAAGCTTGCAATTTGGATTTATGCAGTTTTTGTTAGACAATGAGCTATACTTTTATACGAAAATAATGAAGATTAAATAAGTAGAAGAAAAATAGTCAAGACTGGTCAAAATGTTGAGGTTCTACTGCTTTGTCGTGGGGCTGTATTGAACTTTTAAGTTTTTTTTTTAAATAAATTTATACTGTCATGGCAGTCCGCCATTTCGTGACATAAAATACCTTTCGTATTGTTCTCGTATGAGTTTTGTTTGTGGTGGTATATATCGCGGCAAAGATTCCGTTATCGGACTTCAAGGAAAATTATAATTTCACTACAAATTAAATTAAAAGTTATGTTGCTTCCGAAAACAAGGATATTAATTTCAGTGATTTTTGGACACATAAGGAAGCAAAAAAGTAAATCATTAATAAACAGCCTAAATATTGATGTGTATTGTTCACTTCAATTGCCGCACAAGAATACAATAAATATTGCCGCAATTTTGAAATTTTCATTGCCCCATGATTGCCAATCGAGCTATCACACGATGGCCGCACACGGGCCGTATTTGATTGGGCACAGTAAGCACAATATCGGCCTCTATTGCCGCATGAGTCAATGTATTGTGAAATCACACGATTGGGGCATAAAATGAGGCAATAATTGGTGTATTGCGGCAATCGTGGGATCCCAGCTTTATTGATTTCAATTTACGTTTACGAGAAGAAAATACTGCAATTATTCCCTTAAATCGTTTCTGGACTTTCGGCTTAATATCCAATCCCAACAAGGAACCATACATACGGTGCCCATTAGATCGTACCACCTTACAAGCAAACAAGTACATAGGTATTTTCTACAATTTCGGAAAAAAACAAATTTTGCCGTACCTAGGGGTCACCGTTTTACATTTTTGGGTGACACCTACATTCGGCAATGCATTTTTTTAAATACATCGTTTACTGCAATAATTGAAATACTTCCTTAGAAAAATTTTAATGATTTTTTTTTGGGGAAGGGAGGGGAGAGGGGTGGCGCTAAGTATACAAGTATTTTCAAATGTATTTGTATTTCCAACATAGGTATTTTGTATTTAAATACTTTTCGCAAAAGTAGGCTGTATTTGTATAGAAAATACTTTTTTGTAACATATTTGTGTCAAAAGGCTGTTTGCTCTTCAAGCTTAACCAGATTTTGATCATTCTTTTTTTAAGGGTTCGTTTTAATTTTACAGTTAGGAGGCGTTGTAGTTTTTTTTTTTTAATAGACTTACAGCCGTATTCTAACAAACTCACAAACTTTAGCTCATCACTGCTGTGATTTCTACTGCGCCTCAAAGCTTGCCGCTACAATACAAATTTTTAAATTTTTGTGTATTTTTCTAGCACTCAAAATCGAATTTTTTGTGACACATTTCTCGGCGCACTAGAAATCACAACAGTGATGAGCTAAGTTTTGTGACTCTGTTAGAATAGAGGGGTAAGTCTATAGACAAATTGATACTTTTTTTTACTACATTGCACTATGGGAAATTTGAGCCTATTTTGTGGCCAAAAGTCAATTTCTTGACTTGCTTGAAATTAATTTTTTTTTGTCTTTTTTACAGAGAATACTTCAGAGTAAAAAACTGTATACTCTGTTTTTCGATAAATTGACTTACCGTTTGATAGTTTCGAAATTTTCTGTAAACGAAAAATGTGTAACTTGATTTTGTGCCACTTTCCAACGCGCGTATCTTGTAATCTATTTGCTGCTTTTCAAAGGTGAAAAGTGGAAAGAAAGAGTGACGGTTAGCAGAATATTTACCAATTAAAACTTGTATTATAGTTTAAAAGTTGTGCCAAAGAAACGTCCGCATTTAAGTGACTTTAAAGTGAAATTGTACAATTTAAAAAAAAAAGTTTATTTAGTGTTTTAAAAAATGTTTAAAAACGTTTAAAAAAACTTCCCATAATCTTACACTGCGATTTTGTGCGATATTAAAGAAATTATAATTTTCCTTAGGGTAACTACTAGGTACAACTACGTCATGAGTTATATGAAATAATTCACGGTGTTATAATTTAAAAGTTGGAAAAAAACCTGTCACATAACAAAGAGAAAGTTTTAAGCTTAAGGTCAGTGGAGGATTCGAGTCGATATTTAAAATAGAACGTACGAGGCATCTGTTTATTGGGTTGGGGTCCACTGGATCCCGTGTGACCATTACGCTATTTTTTGGAAGTGTGACCATTACGGGTTAATTTTTGGCGGCAAGGCCACTACTTCTAGTCCTACTACTGGGCCAAGTTTTAAATTGATATCTCAACTTTTAGAATTTTGGCCACAAAATAGGGTAAAATTTCCCATAGTTTGATAATTTCCTGGTGTAGCAGCAATCTATGTATATTATATCAAAAATAATGTAGAGTGAAGCTTCACGGCTTTAAGGGCCAACCTTGGTAAAAGCTTCTCTGTTTAAAAAGTGCAGACAATTTCATGGATCCAGTCTAACGTCCGGAACATACGTAGTTAAATAATATGTAATATAAAGTCCATCTCTAAAACTGTTCAATGGAACTCTTTCAGTAAAATTTGTGCAGCTACAATTATAAGACTTACTTTTAACGAGATTGCCCCTGCTTTTTATTCACGTTACCAATTTACCTTCAAACATGTTTCTTTGCATGATAAAAACATTACAAGGTAAAATCATTGAGAGGCAGTCTAACGTTTGCCAACAATATAATTTTAAAATTCGAGCTCAGGCTCACACACACATTCTCATTTTTAATCTCAAACAACAACAATTGTGAACAATTTCATTTTTTTATTTTCAATTTTATATGATTTTAAAATGTTTGCAAACGTCAGAAATAAATCATGGCCGACGAATTGAGAGAATGGTTTTACCTTCTAATGTTTTTATCATGTTTCTTTGTATTAAAGTACGTTAAAATAGTTTGCTTAATTTTTATGATATTCGCTAAATTTTCTGGACGATTTTGTCAAATTTTATTTTTTGGCCGTGGCTACACTGGGCGAGACAGTGACCTTCATGTAGATATATAAAGTGGGCTCCGACTAGATTTACAGTACAAATTCTTGAGCTTGAGCTCATTTCGCCAGGGCAAAAATTGAGTCCGAGCTCACACCTACTTTTTATGCATAAGGCCCAGTAACTCGGTCGGAGTCGGAAGAATCAACTGGCTAGACGGTCGCCAAGTGGAAAATTCAAACTTTAAAATGCCTATATTTCGCAAAATACTCATTTTACAGGTAATTAATATACCTTGCATGCATACCGATGTACATATATATATTTAGCATCTATAACATAAATTTTGTCCGCCTTCGTTTAGCGATTCTACCGAACCGAAACCAAGATCACCATTGGAAAGGCATTTTTCCGCAAATGAGCAGAGTTTTTATGGTTTCAAAATTGGTTGAAAATTACGACCAAAACCGTCGTTTAAACATTTCCGCATGATAAAAATATAGTAAGGTAGAACCGCTGAGAGTCACTTTTAAGATTCTTGACGTTTCCAAACAATTTAATTTTTAAATTTACTCACAAACTCACACACACATTTTCATTTTCAATCTCAAGCAACAACAATTTCGAACAATTTCAATTTTTATTTTCACTTTTATATGATTTTAAAATGTTGGCAAACTTCAAAAAAAATCATGGCCGACAAATTGAGAGAACGGTTATACCTTGCTATGTTTTTATCATGCATTTCCGTATTTGTGTATTCAATTGTGTTCAATTTGACATGTTTCGCATGTTATTTCACTTCGCATTTGAAATTAAGCTTTGAAATAAAGATAAATATGAAGACGAAGAAATAGATGATAATGATGAAGTCAAAAAAAGAAGGCAAAAGTGAAGATAAAGACGAAAAGGGAGACGAATTAGGGTAACTGAAAGGGTAAGAAAATTTCTTGAATTTTTGAAGTGAAACTTCTTTAGCGGCAGTTGGTTGGGAGTAAATTGTCAAATTCAAGGCTAATAATGCACATGGAAATGGTACTCAGAGGTTTAGCGGTTTGAGAATAAAAACAAAAATAAAGATGCCTAGAGATACAGGCAAAAACGTAGATCAAGGTGAACTTATACACTTTAAGGTAAAGGTGAAGAGGAATATGCAAAAATAGGGATAAATATGAAGAAAAGGATGAGGATGAAGATCGATATTGTTAGCGATATAAAACCCGATATTGTTATCGATATGAAACTCCATATTGTTATCGATATTGGTATCGATATAATAATCGTCACATCTTATCACGTCATCGCACCTCACCTCATCCACGTGAATAGATAAAGAAAAGGATAAAAGCAAAGATATGAAAGATAAATACAAAGAGTAAGACCAAAGTAAATTTAAACACTTCACTTTTATAAGGACAGAGGGGAGTATGTATGCATGTATATGAAAGATTAACAAGATAAATGTCAGAATAAAGGAAAGTATAAAAATTAAGATAAAGGAAAACTGGTTAAGATAAATGTAATTATGATGAAAAGGGTATGTGTAGGTAGGTAGGGATAAAGGTAGAAACAAGATAAAATTCACCTTAAGCTTATAACGTTATAATAACTAGCCTGTCGTTATACTACTTATGTTTTATTGAGCCTTTTCTCAGCAGAGCTATTAAAGGACTGAGAAAGCGCTTAGATTTATTGAAATAAATTCTGGTAACGAAAATTATCATGTTAGCGAAATTTATCGAATCATCAAAGTTTCTAATTATCGAAATTTATCGGCTGGAATGTATCGATTAGTTAGTTAGTTAGTGGATGTTTCTTTATTCAATTGTGTACTTTACAAAGACATTACATAAGTAAGTGTATCTTAAGAGCTAAATACTGATTGCAAACTTTAAATACATTATTCATGTGAAAAGATATAATTTATACAATGCAATTGAATAAGAAGCATACGACGATGACGATAAGTCGACAGTCGGATAAACAAAACATATAAAATTCAGACACTTTGATATTTTTTTTTTTTATTCTTTTAGCCATTTCGCTCATCAGAACTCATTTAGTATTAGCTCCCTATACTTAAGACATCTCTCCGGGTAATTATTAAGCGCATGATAGTCGGTACCACTTAATATGCTTACGACTTTAGCCATATCGAGAACACTTTCACCAAAATATTTGCGACGAATATTTCTATACATTGGGCAGGTACCAATGACATGGAACATGTTCTCCGATTCGCATAGATTGCAGATCGTACAGGTATCTGAAATTACCTTTTTGTACTCTCTTGCGTTTAAATTGAGTAGGCCACCTCTTGCACGAAATATTAGACTTATAGCATGAGCGCTATACTGGTCATTACATACATCGTATCTGCGGGGATCAAACTCGGGTAAAGGTCATGTGACGTGGTCTTTTGAGCAAACTCACGATAGCCGCAGAATTCCCTCTCTACTAAATTGCTTAGAAGCAACGGTATATACGTCGCAACGGAGTCAGGAGAAAAGTCACTAAGAGGATATCGATTATATCTTGCCAAAGACCTTCAAAGATTGAAAAAAAATTAAGGCAAGGTTTAGTTCCAATACAGGGGATTTTCCGGCAAGTAACATTATACACATCGTACATTATAAGTTAAACGACTTGCTAAGTTAGAAAACCTCTCCAAGGGTCTTAAAAAACTAGAAGAAGATCGAATTTCGACAGTAGCTGGCACTATAGTATGTATAAAAAGACAATAATGAAAAAATTAACGAACGAAGAATTAAAAAACCAATTTTTTCTTAAAAGAGCGCGTAGTTAACCCTTACTGAAATAGAGGATCAAAGTACCTTTCATTTGGTATATAATAAAGCACTGCAAATATACCAGCAGAAATACTCTTCACATGTGTACA
>NW_023458560.1:62713649-62724255 GCF_013731165.1 Rhagoletis pomonella
AAAAAAACTTCACTGTGAAGCAAACTGAGTTCCGATGCAGACCTTTAGTATATAACATTAAATATTTAACAATTTTATTGAGCTTAAGCACGCTCATTTTTAATCCAGCTGACCCAAAAATGCACTATTTACATTTGTCGAAAAGCAGACACCTGCACAGAAAATTATTCATATAATTATATGTATACAACGGGTGGTAGACGATACCTGTGTATGTTTAACAGATGGCGCCCACTTTTATTGTGTCCGCTAATTAGTTATGTAAGGGCTCTTAGCTCTCTAATTCTCTGTCTGCGAAGGAATTTGATCTGAACTTTCCAGAAAATATTTTGTTTTATATGCAGTATTGGAGCAACGGTTTTCATAAGCCTTATTCACATCCCTGAGGAACCTGACAATCTCTGCCATGTCTGGCTCTTCAAAGCCCACAGCCTTCTAATTATTTAAACAGCGGTGCACTGCGTCTTAAAAGTATTTTTGTGTTGTTACTCCCTTCCAAAACTCTAATGATTTCAAATGCTTCACGAAGTGAGATTTTCAAACAAATTTTCGATTTATGAAGCATTCTTTATTTTTGAGGAATATGGGTGTTAGTTAATATATTTTCGAAGGTATCTAGAAAGTAGGTAAAGTAACAACTTTATCCTCGAAATTTAATTTATAATTTAAAAACTCGAGTCCACATATTGCGCATTTTCTTCAAAGGCCTAGTAATTCAATATTATCTTATTAAATTAACTGAATTAAATTTTTCAAATAGGTGGCAACCCGCAGTAAACTTTCTTAAACCTCTTTAGTTTTATACCCATATGGCAATATTTACTTTATCTTTTAAATTTACTTAAGCTGCAGTTTTCAAACAGGCGGCAACTATCTAACTTTTTGTCTTCTATATTTTAAGTTAGACCTCTAGCAATATAACGGTAAAAGCTGCATTCCATTCCATGCCTTGGTTTTCGAGTGATGCACTTACAAACATACACACAGACAGATAGACAGGCAAAAATTCTAAAAATTGTTGATTTGTTGTTGTTGCTCTAATAAATACCCCCATATTAAGTTTTCTTTAATATCTATAATGTAAAGACATCAGCCTATTACAATTTTATTACATGTATAGATTTAATAATAATAATAATAATAGATTGGCGCTTACACATATGTTAGTGTTTGGCCGAGCTTCTCCTCCGATTTGTGGTGTGCGCCTTGATGTTGTCACACAAAGCGGAGGGACCTACAGATTTACGCCGACTCCGAACGGCGATTGTATTTTTATGAGAAGCTGTTTTTTATGGCAGAAATACACTCGGAGGTTTGCCATTGCCTGCCGAGGGACGACCGCTGTTAAGAAAAAACTTTTTTCTATATTTTTTGCGATGTTGCTTTGACCAGGGTTTGAACCCAGGTGCTGATGAGTGAAAGCGCGCACTGCTCACCACTACACCACAGCGGCCGACATGTATAGATTTAGGGCTACCAAATCCAACAAATAATTCAAAGCCGTTCCTGAAGTTGTACTCATTGCGCCCGTAATGCCTATTCAAACACTCCTTTGGAGCCCATTTAACACCTACACTTACTTTTATACATAACATCCTAGCCAGCAAGAAAACGTACATTTTACGAACATTATGTTTTACGAGGGATTCTCGTATCGCCAAAAAGTTAGAGAAAAGCTCGTAAACGATAAAACAAAAAAATATAATAGAAAGAGGCTTGTAGTAATTTGTCAGCACAAGAAAAAATTTTAGTTTTGTTATATTTATAAGTAATATTTTATAAGTAAGTAGTTTGTTAAATATTAAATTTAAGTAAATTATTAAGTATGTAATTTATTGGCAGACTGGTGCAAATGCAAAGGACGATCTTCCACTTTCTTTTATAATTAAACTTCTTGTAAGTAGCTACTACATATGTAATTCAAAAATACAAGTTAATTTAACGAGTTTTGCAATTCTTTCACAGGCTGCGCGGAGCAACACTAATACCATGTCCCCACCGGAGCTAACCACGTAGTTATGGCTATTGAGTTGGTTATCCCGATAACCCACTTGATTTAGCGTAGTTTCGCCATATTAAAATTACACCACTTAACCATTTCACTGAGATGGTTAAAAGCTAACCAACTCGAAACCACGTCAAAAGTCTGATACAACCCTGTGTTTTCCCGCCATCTGTGGGTCATTAGCGTTGAAATGTAAAGAATTCGTTCCCTACTAGTGTTTGGACTCAACTAAAATCGGATTAGATTTACTCCGATTTTTTAAAAAAATTGAAATCTACTCTACTCCGCTGGACTTCAAATCTATTCCTTTTTTTTCATTCATGTTATGCCCCTCTTGGGGCCTTTTTTTGAGTGTTCACCACCGGTTTCAGTAAAAAAATTGAAAAGTAGCCAAATCTCACTGTTTAAAAGTAACTCTTTCATAGCAATGGCTGTACAAACTGGCGGATGCAGAACTTTACTTAAGTTGTTAAAAAATATATGTAGAATGAAATTTATATAAAGTAGAAAAGGTTTGCTTTTTAAAAAATTAAGTGTTAGATACGTTCTACTTCATAGAAAATGCTAAAAATTACCTAAATATGTAACATATTATCCTTGCATTGCTTCGCGTTCTTATTTTGCATGAATAGAAAATATTTTAGTCAAATAATTAATGTCAGAAACAAAAATAAAAAATTCAATCTAGTACGGAAAATTTGTTTTTGGTCCGATTTTTGCAGCGATTTAGTCCTGAATCGAGGTTTGGAGATCCGAATACTGTTCTTTACATTTGTACTGTTTTATAAACTTCAAACCGCAGTGTGGACACCAATAGTTAGTGATGTGGTTAAGTTCGATTCGAGATGGTTAACTTTTTGGTGGGGACATGGTATAAAGGATTTAAATATTTTAAATGTAGATAAATATTTAAAAACGTGCTGGTGGAAAATTATTATAGATGAGGTAGCAGAACTTTTCTCGTGGAAGGGAACTGGTACCAAAAGCAGAGCTATTGGTTTGGCAACGACTGCGGCAATAAAAAGTACGGATATTAATATTTTTTACCACTTTTTACTTAATTAAATTTTCCGATTTCCAATGGAGTTTAATCTTTCACTTTATTTTCTTAGGTGCTTTTCGTCAAAAATTTAACACCGACGAAGAAGTTTTTATTTCCGTTTCAAAGAAGCACTTCCAATATGCACACGACCGGCAAAAAAAATTTGCAACCTATCGGCAAAAAAGATAAAAGATAAATTCAGCTACTTTATAATATATATTAAACCCCTCTTATTTAATTGTTAATTTGTTAATAGATAGTTTTTTAATATTTATTTATCTGAAAATATCTTCACATATACCGTGCCGTGAAAAAATATTGGCACAGAGAATTTTTCGCCATGAATGCAAAGTTTTTTATTCTGATTTCTTCTCTAATTGTTTTTTATAAAAATATAGTTAGTATGAAGTTCTACTTTCAAATCAGATTTTTTAGAAAAATTCAAAGTATGCAGTTTTACAGCCCATTTAATTTTAGTATAACAAAGTGCGCGCTTGAATAGCTAGAAAACCTCTTTGTTTTTTGGCAATTTTTTATACGCAGTTTATTCCATATAAAAAAAAAAATGTTGCACATAATTAGCATGGAAGAAACTGCGTGAAAAAATTTCCAAAAATCAACGCGGTTTTCTGGCAACTTCAAGCTTGCACTATGTTATACTAAAATATAATGGGATATAAAACTGCGTACTTAGAATTTTTCTCAAAAATCTGATTTTAAAGTAAGTCTTCATACTAACTATATTAAAAAAAAAAACAAAATGTGCGAGAAGAAATTCAAGTAAAAAACTTTGCATACATTGCGAAAAATTCTCTGTGCCAATACTTTGATCCGGCACTATAAATATTTATTAATTATAATTCCATTCAATAAAAGAACTACAATAATTTGAATTAATAAATTGCCCCTATTTTTAGCTTTCAAAAACAGTAGATAAAGCAGTGTAAAAAGACGCTTTTTTAACGTAAATTATTCGTTTACGAGACTCGTTTAAA
Source organism: Rhagoletis pomonella (assembly GCF_013731165.1). Classification (NCBI taxonomy): domain Eukaryota; kingdom Metazoa; phylum Arthropoda; class Insecta; order Diptera; family Tephritidae; genus Rhagoletis; species Rhagoletis pomonella. The sequence goes on from NW_023458560.1 coordinate 62,717,692, forward strand.
ATTAAAAAACGGACGTAAAAATATTCGCATACGAATGCTTTTTCGATCCGTTTACGACTGTTCGTAGGCGATGCACAATTTAAAGCGAAAAAGTGCTCGAAAAAGAGTCGTAAACGGCTATCATAAACGATTTTTAATCCGGTTTTTCTTCGAGAAAATATCCAATTACGAGCTTGTTTACGATGATTTTGCTGGCTGGGATTATATACCTTTTACATACATATTCAATTTTTAGTGTATACAATCCTGTCTTGAGGTGTAACGAATGTTTCCTTAGATTCCTACCATTGATATGCAAACAAGTATTGAGCCAGAACCATTACTAATCCAGTTGCATACTAATTGACTTAAATTAATTACCTTAATTAAAGCCTCCCCATGAGGCTAATGTGCGCCATAACCAAATCAAAGACAAAATCAGGACAAAAACCACAAAATCAAAAACTCATTACAGAACCCAAAAAAAAAGGATAAAGAAGATAGCATTCACACGCAGAGGGCGGAGAGGAGTGGGGGGAGAACTAAAGTGAAGCAATGAAAAGTCGAGGACTTCATTATCAATTCGAAATCAGAGAATAGTTACAAACGCATACATATGTAACGAACACCCGCACCCGCGTGCGTTTAAACGCATTGACGCCATAATAACCAAATGGCATACCTACATTCATATATTAGAAGAATTGAAAGGAGGGAGAAGAAAGAGGAATCCTGCTGGTGATGAGCAGCAGCGCTAACGAAAAGAGATAAATAGGACTAGCAGAGGTCAGCCCGAGTCAATTTGCAAATAAGGTCTTCATTTACAGAGTTTATTTTTTTGAGTAAATTTGTTGTTGCTGTCGTTGTTTTTTTTTCATTCGCATTCGAGTGCGCAGATTTAAGCATTCAGCAGCGCGATTTCGTACAAATCGGCAATATCAAAAAGCTCAATGGAAAATGGCAATAGCAACGAACGGGCGGACGGATGGACGAGCTGGCAGTCAAGTCAGCAGACAGTGCGCTCAAGGACATTTCAAGTGCGCCGCAACAACAATAGCACCGTTGACGGCGATGACGATGAAGATTGTGCTGCCCAACATAGCGGGCAAATGCAAAGTGGCGGAGCACAGTGGGTAAAGATAAAATATCTCCTCTTGGAGCGAACTGTTTTGGGTGATTTTATTTTTAACGCTAGAACACTAATGTTAGTCGATTCGAATAACACAGTTTATGTTTTGTGGTGAAGTTTCTTGAAAATGCAATTTTTGAAATTGAATTTTCGTTAATTAAACTACGACATAACCGCATAACTTTTGCAATAAGGTAAAAAATATTTTTCGACGATTGATGCTTTAAAACTTAAATAAAATCAGTGCTAAATGCATGTTAGTCGATTCGACTAATAATTAGTGTTAACGTATTAAAAATATGATTAGTGTTTCAGCGTTAATTAAAGGTACATACATACATATATTTCAAGTGAAAATTATGTAACAAATTTAAGAAAAAAGGCAAGGTCACTTGTAGGTCAACAAGGAATCTTATTTTTCATTTTCCAAACAAGAATGAATAAAATTTCATAAAAAATTGCTTAATATTAATTTTTAATCTTAGCCTTAATTTTAACGTTAACCCTAACCTTTAACCTTAACCTTTAACCTTTAACCTTAACCTTAACCTTAACCTTACTTTTAGCTTTAACCTCAACCTTTAACCTTAACCTTTAACCAACCTTAACCTTAACCTTACTTTTAGCTTTAACCTCAACCTTTAACCTTAACCTTAACGTTAACCTTAATTTTAACCTTTATCTTTATCCCAATCCCAACACCAATCTCAAACTTATAGTTCATTTCCACCAACTGCAGTTTATGCCTATTGAATAAACGAGATTGCAACTCGAGGGAATAATTGCTCTTATTAAGTTCAAGCAATCGAAAGAAAAAAACAACCAAAAATTAAGAAATAAATTTTGCTGATCACCCTTAACTGTAGTTAAGCTGTTGATGAAAATGTGCTATTAGCCTCTATTACTTTGAAATTAAGTAGAGCCCAACGAATGTGTGTGTGTTTTTTTTTGTATCATCGATGCTCGCATTTGCCCCCAACAACAAGTGGACTTAAATGTTTGGTTTACATTTTTTACACAATTTTCACTTGGAATATATGTATGCATTTACCTTTAATTGAAAAAAATATCACCCAAATCAATTCATTCCAAGAGCAGATATTTTAATTTGATCGCAGGGTTTTAGTTTCAGCCCATAGTGCGGCGATTCGATCAAAAAGTACACTCACAACATGTTAGTGCTCTGTTTGATGTGTTCGTATATATTTCATTATTTTAATGCAATAATTTTTTGAGGACATTTATAGTACTTAGAGGCTGCAATTGAGACTATCGCTTTACGCCATCCATCCCACCCGCCACATTTGCCTCCCTCTCTTATCTAATTCGATGAGTAACTCGTACACGCCTCCCTGCTAGCATTCATTTGTCTTTCGCTCGCCCGGGCAGACAAGTGCACCCGGGATCAAAGTGATGCCGCCGCACAAAACCTCAGTGTTGAAAGTCAGCATACTTGAAGCATGCTTCAAGGCGTTTAAAAGATATAGTCATTGCTTTGTGTGAGAGACAGCATTCGATTTTGTTCAAGTTATGCGAACGTCGCGCGCCCAACGGGGGGCGTTAACGCACTGGGAGCGTTTTCAAATTTGGTGACGAAATGTTTTGTTGATTGTTTGTCTGTGTAAGTGCATGCACGTGACGACCAGGCGCGTTGTGGCATATCGACATATCGTCGTCTCAGAAAACGGATGTCGAATGTTACAAAACACGGTTTTGAGAAAATTGACTTTGAAGTTTAAGGTCGAATTAATCCGAAACTGTACGGTAGATTTTTGTAACTTTTGAAGGAGACGTAGTTGGTGCTATTAGTTTTGATTTCCCATATTTTTACATTTAATATCTCTTAACGTTAATGAGAAAATTTACTTTTCATTCCGTATACATTTGTCGTAAGTAGCGTTTACTCACCACTTTGTTTTGTCCACAGAACATACGACAATAGTAAAGTATCTATTTCAACGACGATGGTATAATTTGATGAAAAAAACAGACATATTTATTAAATAATGATTACTTATTAGAAAAAACATAACAAAAACATAATCATGTATTTAATAAAAAAATCTGTACATCTCTTATGCTGTAAATATGTTACGAACATACGTTTTCTTTATATAAAAACAAAAAACAATACTTAAATTCAGTCTTTTGTACATTTTTAACTCTTTCATTTCATTGGAGACTCAGTGCAAGCTAAAATTTAAAAATTTAAAATTTTAAAATTAGTTACTTAGTTTAATTTTCAATTTTAATTGTATCGTTATAGTAGAGGACCATCCAATTGTCGTAAGTTCAAAGTTTTGCGATACATACGACAAATGTTTTATGATTAAACAAGTAAGAAAGTCTAAGTTCGGGCGGAGCCGAACATTAAATACCCGGCGCAAGTATTAAATATATGTTTTCCACCTTTCCGAAAGCTACCGCTACATGATAAGCTGGGGTGTATACATTTTAAGTAAATTAGCGTCCTTAAATTTCGAATTATTGAAATTTCAAGCATATCTGAAATTTACCGTTATATGAAAAGCGGCCTCAATTTTACTCCGATTTCAACAATTTTCAACGGTTTGCTTTTATGTGGCAAGCACAATAACCATACCGAGTTTGGTACAAATTGCTAGAGCGGTTAGCGAGATTCATATATGTGATCACAAGTGGGCGGTGCTACGCCCATTTTCCAAAATTTTGTCATAAACGTATTTCTTGGTAAAGAATTGTTGCAATCATCAATTTTGAATAAATTAGCTTCAATATTTACTGATTTATCGAAGATTTTGTATTTCTCGAAATTACCGTTATATGGGATGTGGGCGTGGTTATTGTCCGATTTTAGAAATTTTCGGCCAGTTGGTATGCTGTACCAGGACCAACAACTGTGCCAAGTTTGGAAGAAATTGGTGTAGGGGTTACCAAGATATACACATGTAACCATAAGTGGGCGTGGCTACGCCCATTTGCCAAAATTTTGTAATATTCTTATTTTTCGTCTAAAACTCATTGCAAATATCAATTTGGAGTGAATTATCTTCAGTAGTTACTAAAATATCGCAGTTTTCGTTTTTCTGGAAATTACCGTTATATGGGAGGTAGGCGTGGTTATTGTCCGATTTTTAAAATTTTCAGCCATTTAGTATGCTGTACTAAGGCCAACAACTGTGCCAAGTTTGGAAGAAATTGGTGCAGCGGTTACCTAGATATACACATGTAACCATAAGTGGGCGTGGCTACGCCCATTTTCCAAAAATTTATAATATTCATGTTTTCCGTCTGAAACTCATTGTAAGTATCAATTTTGAGTGAATTATCTTCAGTAGTTACTAAAATATCGCAGTTTTCGTATTTCTTAATATTACCGTTATATGGGAGGTAGGCGTGGTTATTATCCGATTTCGCCCATTTTCAATACCATCCGTCCCACGCCCGAAGGAAGTTCACGTACCAAGTTTCGTTAAGATATCTCAATTTTTACTCGAGTTATCGTGTGCACAGACGGACGGACGGACGGACGGACGGACGGACGGACGGACGGACGGACGGACAGACAGTCACCGCTTAATCGATTTCTCTTTTCATTCTGATCATTTATGTATACATTTGTCTATATCTATCTCGATTCGTTTTGCCTGTTACAAACAACCGTTATGTGAACAAAGTTATAATACCCTTGTGCACAAGTGCGCTCGGGTATAAAAAAGATTACATTTGTATGGGAATTTGTCGTATGTGCCACATACGACAAACGTTTTATGATTAAAAAAAAGGTACGTTTGTATGGGAATTTGTCGTATGTGACGCATTTTCAGCACATACAACAAAAGGCATACCCAATCATTAATATTATGTAACATACGACAAAATGCGCACGAAATATCTCAAAAACTAATGGAGATATAAAAAAATGGATTGCAGAAATCGAAAGAGCATGTCCAACTTAGTAAATCTGCCTCAAAATCCCAAAATCGTGATTTTGCACATTCGTCATCCGTTTTCTGAGGCGACGATATGCTCGTCCATGAATCGATGATGTTGTCAATGATTTAATTTGCATAAACAATTTGTATGCAGCTGTTACGTGGGTGAGACTTCCGGTGAAAACAAGGTGGCGCACAGGCATGGTGGCGAACCCGGTCTAGCTCGTCGGATGGGGGGGTCTTTACCACCTGCCTTACCTACACCCACATTAACAAAATTTTTTTTTTTTTAATCATGCCTGATTACTGTAGAAAAAGAAAGAAAGTCGAAGCACAGGAGATGAAGGAAAAATACACAGCATGAAGTCCCGTCCTGTCAGGTGGAGTCGTCCCTCCCCTTCTACGTGCAACATACGCTTAGCCATGGGCGTTGCTGCTACTCCCGCTACCTAGCAACACCCCCTAAGCCTGACAAAGTCCGTCGGTCACTAGTTCATACGTCAATTAACCGTCCAGTCTATGGTCAACACCCACATGTCCCCTCTTCTGCCTAACTGTAACACCCACACCAACTTAAAACGTTCAGCATTCCATTACAATGCCTCTGTGTTTTACCTCAAACAACTAAATAAGTGGAAACCATTTATTTTTTTCTTTCACTGTTTTCCCCCTTTATTATACAATTCTTCAAATCTACAATTCAGTGAGTTGATTATTTATCCTAACACTAACACTACGTTTGTTCTTTACCAAACAAAAATTCAAATCAAATCTTCGCCCTAATCTTACACAATTAAATATCCGCCTTAGCTATGTATAATTCCCTAAACAAATTCATCAATTCACTTAAAATCGTTGGATGTATACAAAAACTAAATTCAGGTTAGCCAGTTCAAACCAATTAGCTATAGATATTTAATCTAATACAAGGTCTAGAATATTAACTAAAAAGACTTCTGCAGATTCTCTTATACTTCAATCACAAATTATCCCTGATACTATTCATTTATGATTTGGTCTCCTTTTATTTTATTTTTTATTTTTTTTCTCTTCGCCAAAAAAACTTGTGGGAACTACCCTAATATTATGTTTCTGCACACACGTACAGACCAAGAATGATAGAATACAAGATTGCGCCGATCAGAGAGGATTTTTGAGAATAACTTTTGTGTGACGTCACACTGGTGCAATTGCGAGAGAGATGTGCCAAAACGCGAGCAATAATGGAAGAAGAAGAAAAATTGTTGCAAGGAAAACGTAAACAAGTTGCACAAGTGTGACGTCATGCAAACAACGATTCTGTCAAATTCGTTAAGAGAGGAATAGCGGTCCGAGATCGGCGCAACCTTTGTATTCTCTCAATCGTGCGTACAGACAAATGTAGCTAAAAACAAAACGTTGGAAAATGCCTCACAACACCGGCTTGAATAAAATCAACGCATAACAAAAATAAGAAAAATATATGTAAATTACGTGTGCAGATATTTCTGCATATATATTAAAGGTCTGCATCGGAACTCAGTTTGCTTCACAGTGAAGTTT
>NW_023458560.1:62724355-62737336 GCF_013731165.1 Rhagoletis pomonella
GTCGTTTCGATTGCACTACGCGCACACCTTGCTTCCTGTTTCGATTTGCTCTCCGCCTTACGGCATACGGCCATACGCAACCGTCTGATTCGTGACATACCGGAAGGACCAACACAATAAGCGCCCCTTCTGCTTGCTCCTTCACTTTATTGCAGCTCAATTCAATTCATCATTTGTAAATATGTACTCGAAATTTATTTGCAATATCTTGTGAGGAATGCCGTAGCGTCTACTCCGCACTCCCTTTGGCATTTGAGGGCTGAAGTCGTAACGTGCGTGCGCCAAGATCACCACAAAACTAACAGCGTCAACAAATGCGGCAAAAATTGAAGGCGTTTATTGTGCTCTCCTTTCTTCTTGTCGCATATGTAGCAATTAAGCAGGACATGTGCATTTGCGTAATGAGAGATTTTGATTTGAGCGCGTGCCCCGAATGGGGTTTCCCCGCACTTACTCATACTCGTATTTGACATCTGTCCTAATGCATACAGGAGTTTGCTATAAGTGGTAGTCTTCTCCTAGTTTCGTATGCGTTGGAGAGGCGTTGCAATGTTCTCAATCTCGATCTGAAGTATTTGCTGGACAGCTGCTCTCTTGTTGACAATGAAGATCTTGTGCCGCTTAATTTGTATCCAATTAAACGATTTTGTTTAGGAGTATTTGATGTTGAAGTTGTGCAAATAATTATCTTTCATTAATCTGGAAAACTAGAAAATCTTGAACCTTTGCAGCTAAAATTAAGGAAATAATTTCCGCAAACCTCGCGAGAAATACACGTAAAGTAGACTACTATCAGGGGAATTTTGTGTTCGCGTTCACCCACTCTGTGCAACGTGAGCCCACCTTACTGCTGGACACCGACCTTCTGTGGAAAAAGCTCGCGAACCATATTTAGAGCCACAAGAGCAGAACTGGTGTGCAAACGTCTAGTGGGTAAATATTGCAGCCCAAGAATCCTTAGATGGATGTAACTCATAATAGTACAACCTATGGTGGCGTAAGAGGCATTGAGTCCCAAGAGCTACCCTAGTCACTGTGAAATAGTAACTCACAGAGCTTCAACGTCTGGCATGTGTTTTCATCACGGGAGTAATGCATACCTGCCCGTCCTTAGAGCTGGAGCCTCTACTTTTAACCATAGGACAGGCACCTTTAGGAATTCTACTTAACTTCGCTAGAGAGGAGAACATGTAGAAAGGAGGATCTTAGTTCCCGTAGGTTTTACCTTCCAGATACGATATTCTGCGGACGTAAGGTGTGCGTTTCGCAATGTTAACAGGGGTTCCCTTTTATTTTTAACTCAATAATTCCTGATTAATTTGCTTTAAACTGTACGAATTTTTACTAGAGAAAATGTCTTAAATTAGCGACACAGGATTTGCACCAGATCTTAGCACACTTAACAATAACTTCTAGCGACACCGTCCTCTATTTATTTATTGCCTCAACGGTTCTCAAATTGCGGGTGGGTATATACATATGTACCTATATACCTTCATGCTGTTGTATATATGTATACATATGGGTGTGAGCATGAAGTCACTGGAAATTCAATGCTCGTTGTGCATTTCATCGTGGAGAAAACGTGTTCTCCCGTTCTTCTCTTGGCTAGGGTGGTTCGAAACCGTACATGCCGCCCCCATGCTGGGATCAGCATAATTACCAAACCGCCCTGAAAATTACTTGTTTTATTTTTAGATAACATATAATTATAAATGACAACCTGAGGTGGTGTTTTCGGTTTCATTGAGCAAACGAAAACACCAAGGAAACTTCTGGTATTCAACTCCAATACGCATTGAGGAGGGCTGAAGAAAGTGTACTAGGTGCTATTTGGTGCATGAGTGTGAACAAATTATTACTTGTCTTGAGTGCATGAGGATATTGGTAAGAGGCAAAGCTTTGAGACAGACCGTTTGTAGATGCTGTTTTGGGTACGAATAGTTACTACTCTGACTAAGTTATCTGGACCTGGATGAAGCTCTATGACGCGTCCCATTACCCAGACGTTGGGCGGAAGCCTTTCATCTTTAACGATAACGAGGTCATTTATGTGAAGATTTAGTCTTTGGTGACACCATTTTGGTCGTGTTTGGAGGTGTGATAGCCAATCTGATGTCCACTGCTTCCAAAATTGTTGAAACATTCTTTGCGTCTGAGCAAACTGTTGGCTGAGTGATACATTAGCCGCTGGAGAGGCATTTGGTGGCGAAAGCAGAGAGTCTCCTATTAGGAAATGCCCAAGATGAATGCACTTTGTAGCTAAACAAATGAAAATAGCGATGTACCCTTTGTATGTCGTATTTCCACGAAATCTAGACGATTTTAGCTCGATTGCGCCGGTGTAATCGACGCCTGTTGCGAGGAACGGGCGTTGTGGGGGATTGACTCGATGGAATGGAAGTTCACTCATCAGTTGACTACCAACTTCCGGCTTATTTCTAAAACATTTAATGCATTTCCAAAGTTGTTCTTGCACAGTGCGTCTGGCATTTATTATCCAAAACCGCTGTCGTAAATATGTTAAGGTAAGTTGCGCACCACCAACGTTAAGTGCGCGTGAGGATAACCAAACTAGTGAAATGATGCTTACTTGGTAAAATGATGGGGTGCTTCTGATCAAATGGAAGATTGGAGCGCTGAATTCGCCCACGCACACGAAGAATTTGCTGCTGATCAAGAAACGGAGTTAACCTAGTAAGTTTGCTTCTATGTGGAACAGGTTTTTTATTTCGAACGTTGTGTACTTCGGTGTTGAATGTTTCTTGTTGTACCAGCCTGACAACCTTTGCTAGACTTTGGTTTAGCTCGGTGACCGACAAAGGTCCACTTATGCGGGCACAGCTCTGAACTTGGCTATTCTGCATGAAACGGAGAATGTACGCACAAACGCGTAAGGTTTTCGTTAGCGACGAGTACCGAAGAATAAACGAGTCTTGACAAATCGTGAAATTTGCTTGAAGCGGCTTCTTTTTACCTTCAGCTATTTCATCTGACAGCAACCACTATGGGCCAGACCACCATAGTCTGAAAGTTGATAAACTGACTGGTGTTAGGCCTCGGGTTGCGCAATCAGCTGGATTTTGCATAGTATCGACGTGACTCCATTGTGACGGTGAAGAGGTTTGTAGTATCTTGCCAACTCGGTTTGAAACCCATGTTTGCCATCGGATCGTAATTTATCCAGTAAAGCACAATCGTAGCATCGGTCCAATAAAATGTTTTTAAATTTGTATACGGTAATAACAATGATTTTTTGGTGCATTCCATTAATTCAGTCGCCAGCGCTGCTCCGCACAACTCGACGCGTGGTATAGTCAACGGCTTTGTCGGGGTGACTCTGCTTTTTGCGATGAGAAGCGTTGTAAAAATTTTACCATGACTGCATTCTAACCGTAGATAAACACATGCTGCATATGCAGATGTCGAGCCATCGCAAACTACATGGAGTTGTATTGATTTAACATGATTTGGCTCATAGTTCAACCATCTCGGCACCGTGATGCAGGGCAGCTCCGATACAGTCCATTCCATTCCATGGTGTGAACGTGTGCTCATCGCGTTGTAACTTAAAGGACCATACCGATTTTAGGATGATTTTGGCTGCTACAATAACCGGTGCCATTAGTCCCAGTGGATCGTGCAGATGAGCTATAGTTGAGAGCACTGACCGTTTTGTGGCAGTAAAATCAATTTCGAAGTTGAGCCGGAATTTAAAAACGTCCTTGTTCGGTTGCCACACAATACCGTCCAGCACCGCCGATGAGTTGCTGCTCCATTTTCGAAGTTCCATGCCAGCGGAGCGCAATGCTAAGGTTACTTGTTTGCGAATTTCGGTGGTGGTCTCAACTGAGTGACCGCCAGATAGTACGTCGTCAACTTATATTTCATTCCGAAGGACAGGTGCTGCTAACGGATATGATGTACTTTCGTCTTCAGCCAGTTGGTGAAGGATTCGTATCGCGGTATATGGAGCGGAAGCAGTCCCAAAGGTGACTGTCGTGAGACAATACTCCTGAATTTCATTTACTTTGTTTCGCCACAAAATGCGTTGATATAGCGAGTCATCTGTGTGCATGTCTATGCACCGATACATTTTTTGGATATCAGATGTAAATGCAAATTTGAGTTTTCTCCAATTTAAAACTACTGCTGGCAGATCATTTTGAAGTGCGGGTCCCACACACAGTACGTCATTTAAGGACTTGCCATAGCTAGTCTTGCACGAGGCGTCAGACACGATCCTTAGCTTTGTGGTTAGACTTTCCTCTTTGATCACAGCGTGGTGAGGTAATACACATGATGCGACTGTTGGAGCACTTGAGGCAAGTTTGACGGAATGCTGCTCCTCAGTTGTCGTAGCAGGAGTTATTTGATTCAGGGTGAAATATTCCCGAATACCCTCTTCATACCGGGCTCGCAATTCATCGTTGCGTTGTAGTTTTCGCTCCAGTGAATGAAAGCGGTTGAGTGAAATTTTTTTGGATTTACCGAGGGTTTGAGATTCACCAAACAAACTTTTCAATGGAAGTCTCACTAAATATTTCCCATTTGGGTGGCGCGTATGCGTTTGTTGAAAATGTGTTTCACACCAGTTTTCTTCTTGCGAGAGAGATCTCTCGGTGGGTACTTGATCGATTTCGAAAAAACGTTGTACAATGTTGCAATGAATACTAGCAGCATCAATTTTGGGGGTGGAAGTAGTATTGCCAGACAATATCCATCCCAGATGGGTGCGCTGGGCTATTGGTTCATAAAGTCCTCCAATACGTGTTTCTGACAATAAAAGGTTAGCGAACATGTCGGCACCCACAAGTAAGTCTATACGACGTGGCTGGTGATACATAGGATCTGCTAACTGCAGTCCTCGAATATGAGCCCATTGTTTTGGCTCGATTGTTTGACTTGGCAATTTATTGGTGAGGGCCTTTAAAACAAAGGCGGTGTCGACCGCGACATGGTAGTTAGGGTTCACATGTGAGTGCATTGGGAAATTCACAGTGTGCTTACAACGATGCGCGAAGTTGCTGCCCACCTCAGATATATCTGCCGAAGCACGGTTGCGTGTCAAACCGAGTGTTTGAACGGCATGCTCTGAAATGAGTGTGCATTCAGAGCCTTGATCTAATAGCGCACGTACTACCATGGACTGACCCGTGCCGTCGTTCTTGAGCGTGACGAGAGCGGTGGCTAAAAGCACCCTACGAGTCTGCTTCTGTGACGGTTCTGTAAGAAGCTGAGCAGTGTGCGTTAACCTGGATGACGTGGGGTTTTGATGAGTCGTTGTCTGACCCTGAATGCTTTCAACTTGGAAGGTTCGAGCTGATGGGTTTAAAGCTGTTTGATATTTGCCACCCTCGTGCGATTGAGTGGATTCATTTTGCTGTGGGGCTTTGACATTGGAAAATGTAGAAGAGTGTGGTGTCTTTGGCTACACTGTAGACAGTTCTTCGTGCTGGTGCAACGGGACACTGAATGAGCCCTGCTCAGGCAATTTAAACAAAGTTTTGCTTTGTCCGCGATAGACTTTCTCTCAAAGCAATCTTTGGCAAGGAATTTGGTTTGGAATTTGAGCTGCAAACTACAATAGCAGTCATCTACTGTAGGATTTAGACCACACGGGAATAGAGGGGAAAAGGTTATCCGACAGACTAGCCGAGGAAGTGGCGGAAAAATCCACCTTACGACAGGCAAAACGCTTACTTTTGGAGGATACAATTCCAATATTTAATCAATTATTTCTTTCAGAACACTGCAGGCAGAAGGGTCACTTGCACAAAGAATTCATTTGGTCTCCAAGTTGACATAAATCGGCGATGGAATTACTACAATTCGCAAGAAATTGAAATTCAATAACATCAGCTACATCATAGAAGAGTCTACGACCACCACTACAGACTACATCCTTATAAGAGTTCTACCTCTGTTAAGATTTTAAATTCCAGCATGGAGCCTTTATCGCTAGGTTGAGAAAAGAAAGCATATTTGGTTCAACAATCGGCTAATTCAGCTTTCACGAGAATACCTTCGACAACGGATAAAGGCCGACCAACAACGCTGCTGCGCAGGAATACACAGCTTACAAAGCCAGCTTGTATCAAATTGCTACCCCAGGCACTATTTAGAGATCCCAGGAATATAGTAGGGAGCAGAGACGGCTTCTTAAGAACATGAAAAGGGTGCCAGATAGAAGCGAGTAAGAAGAACACAACACGGTCCAATTGATATACATATGTAAATATGTAATATTTAAATAAAGATACATATTTATGTCGTGTTTGATTAAAAAGAAACGAGACCAATTGTATAAAAGGTAAAGGGCATTGTATATCTAGGATCCAGCATTAACGCTACAGATAATGCCAACCTGAAATTCAAGCGAAGAGATATTGAATCCATGTTTTGGATTAGTTCAGAGTTGAAACGCCGAACCATCTCTTGACGAACCAAAATCACGCGCCACATACATATTTTTTTATCATGCCCGTCCTTGGACGATTTCGAAAAAACAAGATGAAAAGGCTTTGGTAGCTTTCAAGAGAACTGTTCTACGTGAGTGCTTGGCCCGGGAGATGGACATAATCAAACCCCTAAAAGTAAAAAATTGCACCTCCTTGTATATGTCGTGCGTATGGTTGTGACGTTCCGATTGATGGTCCTCGACTCGGGTCACATGAGTAGAAAAGGCAGAAAAGAGCATAAACTGTTTAGTTTAGGTCACTTCATTAGTATAAGAATCGAGTCTGAGGTTAAGCTCACCTTTTTCGAATGAGGCCCAACGGCCCGTTACACAGTAAAAAATTTAGTTTAATTTTAATACCATTTTGGTGTTTATATGTTTTGATATTTGTTCAATTTTCTTTTTTGGAATTTCGCTGCTTATATTAATAGGATTACAAAGTTTGGAATGCCTACTTAACGAACTAAATGTATTAAATACTCTTTTACATGTTTTAGAGGAAACACACCTTAACTTTAAACCGTGAGCCTCCGCTAAAAAATGTTAATTTTTTAAATGAAATACAACATTTGTTACGGTTTCAAATTCTCTGGAACATAAAAAGCAAAATTTTGCCATTTTTTTTATATGAAACTTACTTCATTAATTCCTTAAACTTATTCTCGAATTTCGATTGCACTTCTAATAACCTAGTACTTGGCTTCTTATTATCGTTGATTTTGTAAATAAATTTGTCAAAAAACCCCAAGAAGTTCGCCAAAGTTACATCAAATTGTATATTAAATACATAAAATGCTTTAAAATACAGGTCGAATACTTGGCTGAATTTATAATTGATGGGAACATTTACCTTCTTGCCATTAATGGTTATAAAATACTGACAAATTGTGGCTCTGTCTTGTCCAACTGCAACGATGGTGGGCTGACTAGTCTCAGCTGCATATTCTGCGATAGGGGTGTTGAGCTACAAAGAAAAAATTGTGTTATTTGTGTTGATTAAGAATAAACATTTTATAGTAAATTACGTTTTCAAAGGAAAGAAAACTATCGACAGATTTTTGAAAGTTTACTTTCTTTTGGGCGCGTCCACTGGCAGTAGATGGCAGCAGCTTTAAAAGCATCAAATAAGGTAGCACTTCAGTGGCCCAATCAGTACAGTTTCCCAGACTAGGTCCGCCAGCGGCATCAATTAAAATTTTCTCCACACAGCTTTCATATTTTTCCCAGTTTTCTAAAAGACTGTTCGAAATCGCCTCTCCATTCCGAAGATTAAAATCAAAATCAATCTACAAAAAAATTTTTGTTTCTTTTTTTATACATATATACGTAGTATTATTGTGTATACACTACCAATGACGAATCATATAAAAATATTGGGAAATGTTCCAAAACATTAGATTCAGTTGCGATAAACTTTTGTCTTGCTTTTAACGTTTCCTGCAATTTCTGTTGAACCAGTTGCAGTTCGTCTGCAACAATGCAGTTTTGAAAAAAGTGAAGATCTTCTACAGAAATTACCGCTTCATCATCGCTTTCCTTGTCGACCTCAGATAGTTTACGTTTTTTTTTTCCACCGCTGTCGAGTTTCGTAAGCTTGGTGTTTATGGTTTTTAACTTTGCAGCTAAATAGCCGGAATTGTTCTCTGGATTGTAGAACAAATCCTGAAATTATTTTTGAGTTTCGTTAAGATCGTATGGTATGTAAATGTATTAAGAGTTCAAAATGCATACTTACAATTCCCCCAAATTTGCTATTAGCAATCTTAAAAGCTGGAAAAATACATATTATTGATTCAGCTAGTGCAATTTTTTCCCCACGCTTCGGGTGATTTCCACAATGTTGGCGTAAAAAGTTAGTAGACTCGCGCACTAACGAGCGGCGGGAACTATCACTTAAAGTGTTGCTTTTTTTGTATTCCTCAAGAATGCAAGAGAAATCTCCGCTTTTTATGTAGTTTTCCAGCGCCTGTTCAAATTTATTCATTACAACAAGTCTTCCACTTTCAGTGTGCAACACTAACCTCGTGATTTAAGCTTAACACCACTGATGATTGGGATGATTGTTCTTTTGTCGAATTTTCATTTATTTCCAACAAAAAACAGCTACAGCCTTTATATTGATAAAGAATTTCCTGGAAATAATCCACGAAAATTTCAGCTCCGTCGCGGTCTCGCAACGTTATTGCACAGTCGGGATTGATCTTTAATTGTTCCACAACTGAAAAGAAATACAATTATCTTTCATAAAACTTGAGTAATTTTTTAGATTACTTACTTGATATAATTGTTTCATTCGTCGAGAATTCCTCATTTTCAGGATTTCATATTTTTATTAAATGCACTACCTCGTGGTATTTAACTTTCAGAAACATTATGACGCTTCTCCAAAAGTGGAACACGTGATACTGATTGAGAGTGAGAAAACTTCTTAGTATTTTTCTGGTTTTGTTTTAAAACCAAAAATACTAAAGTTGGGAGTACATTAAATATCATTCAGAGTGAGAGAACCTTCTTAATACTTTTTTTGGTTTTGTTTTTAACCAAAAATACTTAAAACATTAGAGAGAGCATTCTAATGCCTTTTATGCCTTAAATTAAAACTAAAAAGAATCAATATTTTGAAAACAAAGCGTTCAACACTGATTAAGGTTTTGTTTTTAAACCATTTTGGATTTAATGAAATTGCAAGAATATTTCATAGTTTAAAAATAAAACTTTTTGGTATTAAAAATCAAATTTAATTCAAAAAATCTTTAAATTAAATACTCACTGGAATTAAAAGTAAACTATGATTTTTTACTGTGTATATATTCTCTCTTTTAAAAAAGTACATACACTTCGAAAGCTGATAGAGCTTTTCCCCAAGCTTTCATTTATTAAGAGCAGAGGCAGCTTTTAAGGGCGAAATGCACACCAGCGCTTTATTTTTTTTCCTGGAAGAGTCTGCTTGGGGGGACTTGCCTGCAACATCGTGAACCTATCATAAAAATAAAATTAAATGACACTTAACAGTTGCCGGTAGTAAACACATGTTGAGAATTAAAGGGATTAAACTAAACGAGAGACATAGCGACATCTCTTTAAAATGCGTACAAATTTACATAATCGAGATTTGAAGAAGTATAAGCGGATTATGTGATGGTGGTTCAATGAAGTACATACATATGTATGTAGTGTGTATGCACATAGTTGTTGTAAATAGTTTGGTTTTGCAAAACTTAATTTAAATATGGCTTTATTATTTTTCGAATATCCCTGATATGAATATGAAAAAGACTATGACTTTGAGTATAAGTGTGAGTATATGTAAGTGTGATTATAAATGAGAGTATGAGCAGAGATATGAGTAGGTATAGGAGTAAGGATATGATTATGAGGATGAATGTGACATGAGTGTGAATATGAGTATAAATATGAATGTGAGTATGAAAAAAAGTTTAGCATCAAGGATAAGCTTTAGCAACTCCTCACTGCTCATTATCCAATTTCCGGCATCGTCCTTCAGGTACCCCAATAGCACAGGATTCGTCGCGAGTAATTGTCTAAATCTGGACGATTCATGTCACCCTTCCAAGCTTTCGCCGAAGGGTCTCCTCCATGACTCCCTCTTCGTTCTTCTAATGAGTCGTGTGCTCGACGATCTTAAATGAGAGAGTTCAGCTGTCCACCAGGGTGGTTTCCCTCTACCCCTCCGACATCTCAGTGGATACGCGTTCTCAAGAGTCTTCCTGCATGCCGTGCTGAAAACTTCGATCAACTCTTCCAACGTGTACTAGGAAATCTTCAAGTTCCTATGCGGCGGATCGGGAAGAGCCAAGCGAATATTACTGCAATATAGCTACCAATTCGTAACCCTCAGATTAATGTAGAACGCGCTTCGTCCATCGAAAAAATATTAAAAAGGTATCGATAACGATACGTCAACAATGCTCATAAATAAATAGTTAGTGATAAAAATTTTGAAAATATATCGATTAGTGTAACTTGGAAGAATCCATAAATTTATCGATTTAAATTAAAAAAAGAATAAACGGGTGACGATATATCGAAAATATCCCTCTTGATAGCGAATAAGTCGATGGATGTAATAATGGATATAGATATATCTATGTATATCGATAAAATCATTGAAATAAATGTATATCGATAAAATCATTGAAAAATGTATCGATAACGATATCGATAGGCATCTTCACAAGGATGTGAAGAAGCTTCTATGCATAAAAAATATTAATACGGAGGACACTTAATTCTTCTCAAACTTTGCACTCCATTTCCAGCTGGAGTGAGCACTAATTAACTTCAATCACATTAAATGCTTGTGTACTTCGAAAACATCAATAATTGACACAAGTGCTACTTAGGCATAATATTAACAGCAATCTACATATTTCATACTAAATATCAAACACCCGACTACCCAAGAATACACCAAACCACCGGATATTGGACGTAACGCCGATAAGTCATAAAGCGGAAATAGAAAAAGATGTCTGTTTACACAAACAACATAAAAAAAATACAAAACAAGATAAATAATTGCAAGTGGCCAGTAGAACGCTAAACAAGGTAGAGACGCACACACACGTACAAACATTCATACATGCATAAATGCCACAAGTAATAACAACCCAAGCGACCACCCAATAAAGTCATTTAGCCAACGGCAGCCTAGTGGGTTGGGTGTCACCGGAAAGCCAACACTTCACACACCTTCACACACCCACCCACACACAGCCGGAAGATATTCGAATTATGGTTGTCGCGTGCATCGCCTGCGACCGCCGTTCAATTTGTCACAATTAATTGCATAGCTGCCAAAAACGGAAGCGTCAGTTGAACAACAACAACTTGCAGTAGCAGAAGCATAAGCGGAACTACATTTATTGCCATTTAGCGTTGCCGTCCTTTGCTTTGGATGGATCGGGTTTGTGTTGGTCGGTCAAACGAGCTCATAAACGCTTGTCATAATGCGCTTAAGCACCGAAGCGAGGATATTACAAGCTACTACAGCACATAGCCCTTCCCTTTTAAGCGGCTAAATGTCAGTTTGGCCACACGCCTACCAGCCTGCTAACTAGCCAACTCACACGCTTAGTGATTACACGCTCACTTGCTAACAGAGGCAATGCAACAAACGCCTTTTACTAGGCGGACAAATGCACTATTTTACTAGATATATGTATATTTACATACTTATTATGTAGCAACGAACGGGCATTTTTTCCTCGCCCACTACTTTTTCAACATTCTAGCGCAAGAGAAAAAAATAAATAATAAAAAAAACTTCTAAATCAACATCCCGGAAAAATAAGTATGAGAAAAAAAAATGTATTAGTACTCAAAGTAAATAGGCTGGTAGGATTTTCTCAGCGCCACAAACAACCCTTGAGTGGCGCATTTTTTGACAGGCATTTGTCATGCGGAAGTATTATGCTCGCTGTTTCGTTTGTATGCCCTTTCGCAGGCATTGCGCTAGCGCTCGCTCTCTATTACAGGAAGCATAATATTTGCATTCAAACAAGGACGAATGTGTACACCAACACTTGTACATATGTTTGCTTATTACGCGCCCTTTTCTTATAATTCTCAATATTTTTTCAAGTGTTTGTACACATTCGTATTTGTTGTAAATATTGTTAAAGAAAATACATACATACATACTTTTTTCATATCCTTTTGCTAATTAGTTATGATCAGTCTAAAGTTTTAAAACAAAGACGAGGAAATATTACTCGGACACCCTGTATGCGCATTGTCTTGTTCGAACTTCAAAAAATAAAATGTTATTTAACCTCTACAGACCAAGCTCTATAATCTTACATCTAATTTACGAAATTCGAAGGAAAGGTGCAGAACTAATCGCCTTCACAAAAAATGCTTTCGAGTATTATAAGTATAAATACATAGTTAGATAGATATGACATTTCAAATAGGTGGCAACTCCGATCAAAAGTATTTTCATATAAAAGCCTTCATAAAACTCCATCTTGTGACACTCATTTAAATTTATCATAAATATATCATGTGTATAAGTTAGCTAAATTCAACTTTTCAAACAGGTGGCAACCTTTCAAAAAGCGTTCTTAAACTTAAATCTCTTCCGTCTGATATTGGTACATATACAGATTTCAATAATTTTATGAAATAAGTTGAATTTGATTTTTCAAATACATAGCAACCCTTCTGAAACTACACCATTTCCAGTTGTAAATGCGAAAGCGTCAATTGTAAATGAGAATAGTCATTTTTAAATGAGAAAGCGTCAATTGAAAATGAGAATAGTCAATTGTAAATGAGAAAGCGTCAAATGAAAATGCGAAAGCGCCATTTGGAAATGAGAATAGTCAATTGTAGATGAGAAAGCGTCAATTGTAAATGAGATTAGTCAATTGTAAATGAGAAAGCGTCAAATGAAAATGCGAACGCGTCAGTTGTAATTGAGAATAGTCAATTGTAAATGAGAAAGCATCAAATGAAAATGCGAAAGCGTCATTTGGAAATGAGAAATAAAAGTAAAT
>NW_023458560.1:62737436-62742686 GCF_013731165.1 Rhagoletis pomonella
TGTAATTAAGTTGAGTTATAAGAATTTCAATTAAAGTACCAGAAAAGGGCAATTCAAATAAAGTTTATTACACTATGTAAATCCAATTCTAAATTATAATAAAATAAAATTTGCATTAAACCAAAATAAATCATTAAAAAGAAATTAAAAAAGGTCGTATGTGTGTAGGTGCTTGAAAATACAAGAACCAATAAACGTACATACATATAAATCAATCGAAACAAAATTAAACGTACAAGCACATACATAAGTGCATGCATATACCCAGTGGGAATTAGGAGCACGTAATAATACCTTATTAGCAACTTACTCTTCACCTGGCAGTCATTACCATTTCCCTGCCGAACGTCCCTTACTTTTACAAAGGCATGGCCGCCTTATGTAAGTAGGAATTTAGAATGTACATTTGGTATCAGACATACTTCTGAGCCGCTTTACAAAGTAAGTTACGTGTAATGCAGAAAAGTCGCTCGGAGTAGTTCGGCGCTTGGAGATAACTTCGGCTGCACGTTACTTTGCAACTGACAACGTAATGTGTCGTTGGAGGTGTTCATTTTGTGCTTTACTAGTAGATGACATTGGCCATGATGACAATTTTAGTACTAAAAACTGAAAGAAAACATGGCTTACCTCGTAAGGTGCTTACCTATTTTCCCAGTGGGTACATGTATGTATGTGTGTATATGTGCGACTGATAATTTTTCACTTGTGTGCTTAAGGATTTTCTGTACATAAGTATAGTATGTAAAGAAATCGCTAATTTGATGTCATACATTTACAGACCTGTGGCAGGAGTAAGCAAGGGGCGCAAAACTTGCAAATCTGGAGTTACGCCAGCAGCCGGAAAGCGCACAACCAACCTCGGCCATATGTATGATATCTATGCATAGTGAGAGCAACATATATTTCACATACACATGTACAAAGAGGACGATGACCGAGGTACATGGAAAAAGGCAATACGGGGAACATATGTAAAACCACGAAGTACATAAAAACTGAACAGCTTCCACATATTGAGAGTCCGGCTCCACTTTGGGCAGAGCATAAACGACGAGGGAGACCATAAGTAAACGACGAGGGAGAGCATAAGTAAGCGACGAGGGAGAGCGTGAGCGACGAGGCGAATGTCCAGTGAGAAGGACAGGAAAAGCGGAGCAGCGATAGAGCCGGGTGCAGCGGCTGAACGCCAACAGCGCAGACGTCACCGTCAACGTCAACGTCAACACCAGCGGCGGAGCAGAGCGGCATATTATATTTTTGATTCTAGTTTAAGTAATTTTTAATTCCTTAATTTTTTTTCTGATCACTATTTGAATTAATTGAGTCGCTTAGAGTTCTTTTTTTTACGCATTTCGAGGAACTAAACATTTTTTTGGTATCCCTTTTTTTCTTCACATAATTACTTACTCGTGGATCCACACACGTGGATCATTTTGCTGTTTTATCCGGTTTTGGTTTCCTTTGTTTTTTATGCTCGCATTTCCTCCAGTTTTTCTTACGTTAAATTTCCACCACTCTTGTATTGGCATGATTTAGATGCCGGCTCACTTCTACACTTCTATTTTATTTTATTTATTGTTTTTTTTTTTTTATTAACACCCCTATTGCGAATGTCGACTGGCAGTAGATAAACGACTATTAAGCGATTATCGATTAGCGATGCTATTGCGAGTGTCGCTTAGTCGCTCAATTAGCGACTGTGAATACTTTTTAATCGCTCATTCTTCTATTGCTGTTTTTTAGTCGTTGGAGTTTGCGTTTATAAAATTTACATAAGAAAGTGGTACTATAATGGATAAAAAGTAAGTCAATTGAACTGGAAGTTGTAAAAAATTGTGAAATATACATATGCATGTATGTGTCTGAATTACAGATCAAAAATTATAAGCAACAAAAGGCAACTTGCGCGGTTGTTCGTACTGATGCAGGAGAGTGAAGACATAGGCAAAGGAATTTCCGGAACGAGTAGGGTAGGAAGCTGCGCTTCTATTGGAAAAGATACATATACAATATTTCTTGTGCATATAACTCCGGCTACGCCATCCACAGTGTTTTTGCGCAGAACCAACATCAAAAGTTTATACAAAAAAACTGCATAATTTATTAATTGACTAGTGCTCGGAAATTTGAAATCTTTATTTTAAATTAAAGTTGAATTCTTTCAATACACTTGTTATGATGTTATGTTAAAATTTTTAAAATCGGGTCACGCGTTTGGACACAAAAACCCAACATCATTGTACAAAAAACTTAACCGTACCGTATTTCTTAAACTTCCATAAAGTTTATTAATGAGGAAAACAGCTTTTCCTGCAAATCATGTAAAGCCTAAAAACTGTGAAGCATCGGGAACGCAACTTCTATTCATAAAACTCACACGTGTACATACACCTTCAAAGTCCAAGGGATCCGACGAATCTCGCAATTCCCTCCTTGCTTTAGCTAACTCTACTAATCTATTAGCTTCCGCATCATCTTCCTCATCACTAAACCATACAATACCAATAGTACAAATTTTTATCGATCAAGTTACACAATAGCAAAATAAAAGATGATCGACTCGATCGACAAATTTCTATTCTACTGCCAGTCGACACTCGCAATAGGGGCCTAAAATTTTTAGTTGCACCGCGTGTCAATTTTAGTTTGTTCTGATGTTTTTTTTTTCTGAATCACGTTTTGCATGCAAGTTAATTCGCTAATATTGGCCGCTGGGAGTGACCCACTCGCCGCCCGAAATCACGAGTGAGTGATCGCGGTGCCAATTAACTAAATTCATTGAACCTCTGCTTAGGAGGTGGATGCTAAATTTATATGTATGTATATAGGTACGCTGTTAATGACATATCCCACAGGTTCTCTACGCATGCTGGTACCAACATCGCTGGAGTGACCAGGTGAGTTTGTTTTTGTTCTTTTTGCTACTTCTTTGCACGTATATATTCAAAAAAGTACTCCACATACATATATATTCAGTTGTAACTATTTATTTTGTTTTCTTCTGGTAACTATATATGTGTATATAAGCATACATACATATATAGGTTTAAATATATGCAATGAGCTTACCATATGGTCGCGGTAATACAAATTGATGTTTCCACTAGTTGAATTGTGGTAGGTCATTAAATAATAATTTTGGTTAGGTCGGTTGATATTTTTTTTGTTACTTTTGCTTTATTTGAATTTACAAGTAATTTCGAATGCGATAGTATATGTAGTGTTATTTTTCTTAGTTTATTTTTCATGCGCTTTACTTGAGTTTTTTTTTTTAGTTTAATTCAATGAACTAATTAAAAGTGAATTATATTGTATTAGATTAAGGGAATACATACTAAATAAAATTTTGTGTGTACAAGATGAATCTAAGTGGTTGAGACTGATGTAATGGCAGTAATGAGGGGTTAAACTACAAGTCTTTGGTGTGGGTGTTACACTTGTGCAACAGAGGGGACGTGGGAGTGATGACTAGGTGAATTGACGGACGTTGGATAACTGACTGCTGACAGACGAACCCAAGTCAGGTAAGGGGGCATCGCTCGGTGTTAGGAGTCAAAGCGGTGCCCAAGGATTCACGCAGGACTGCGTTGAAGTGGGTGGGAGACTCAACCTGACTGGACAGGCACCTTTCTTTCTCTTCTTTGTTTTTCGGTCTCCCTTTCTTTTCACACAGGCATGATACAAACTTTTTTTGTTGGTGTAACTGGTAGCGAAGCAGGTGAAGACAACCAAACCCCCCCCAACCGACGAGCTATGCCAGGGCACGCTAGCATGCCTGCTTGCCACTTCGCTTTGCAACAAACACACGGTTACACAACAATATGTGAAGTGCAGACGTATTCAAACGAAAATATCGACAACAAAATGTTTGGTTAATATTACCAAATTATTGTTGAAAACATCAACCAAGGCATTGTTAATATTAACCAAAAATCACATTGATTCCTTCTCAAGTTCGAATTTGGTAATATTAACCAATTTTGGTTCGATTTTTTCTTCAGTGTATGCATGTCGTTTAGTCTTTGGGACCGAAAGCTTTTGTTTTATTTTTATGTACTAAAAATGACACATCAACCATGGTTGACAGCTAGTTACCGCCTACACAAACTCGTATTTACATAGTGGACGTGTATAGTCAACCGTTTTCAACCGTCTTTTTGACATCAAAGTCAAATGCAAATAAATGTGTTGCCATCGAGTGCCATTCTTTTATACATACATATGTACATTAGGGCACATCACAAAAAAAAGTTTCGGTTTTCCCACCGTTATGACAATTTTTTTTATATGTTAAAAGCCTTTCAGACTTGGCAATGCAATATATTTTGAAAAGGTTGACAAATTGAGAAATTTGAGAAAGCAGTTGCATGAGCAGTCACACATTGCATGTAAAGTGTCTTTCGAAACAGGTTTTTTTATTTCCGAAAGGTTAATTGCAGATTGGTAGTTCAGCACGAGCAAGTTGAAATATATATATTTCCGAAATCGATTTGCGGTATCTCAATTGCAGTCACATCTTCCAACTTTTATTTCTGAAACTGATTTGCGAAATGTGACATAAAGGTCTTTCTGGCTGTTCACACATCGAAATAAAATTTATCTTTCTCAATTTGACAGCGAATTGCGTGGAAAAGTTGGAAATATTGCCACGTCTGGCACGCTCTTAAGGGCCTCTGTCAAAATATTTCGGAAAATTGTTAGAGCTAGACCGAATTCAAGATGCGTTGATACAATTTTTAAATATTTTAAATGCATAGCCTTTTGAGCTTAAATAGACTCTTCTATCATCTGAAGTGATTTAAAAAAAATCGATTTTTGGAGGTATTTTCTAATTGGTATAGCTCACGTAAATCAAAATATTTTTTCCGAAATATTTTGACGGAAGTATTAAAATATAATAAATTGTATAATTCCGATGGAAAAACCGTACCTTTTTTTTGTATAGCGAATGATGCACCCTAATGTACGTACATATCTTCGCATACATTTGCAAACCTATTTTAGCTTCTGATGATATGTATTTGGTATGCAAATGCCAATTGTGCATTCATTTTTTCCACTCCTGCGACCATACGAGTCTTCGCAGGCTGCTTCTAATTAAGTAAACACTGAAGTTGTCCGCCCCCACCTTTTTTATGTCCTATACATTTGTACATACCCACATGCATATGTATGCATATAAATATGCTCTCAAGTATGCCCACCTCCTTTGTGGGAGTAAAAGCTTTGGTGCTTTTTTGCATAATG
>NW_023458560.1:62742696-62776006 GCF_013731165.1 Rhagoletis pomonella
AGTAAAAGCTTTGGTGCTTTTTTGCATAATGACCGTCGTTTTATTTATCACATTGTATACCATTGTATGCTATTGAGTGCACATTAGATGCATAAACGTACATACATATGAGCAAGTATGTGTGTGGCTGTAAGTGTTTTAAGCCTCATGAAATGCAAAATTAATTGTTCTCATTTATGCGCATTTGCATTTGCATTTTTTAGTTGCTCTCAAAACCAACAAACGACTGTCATTCTCGCATGCACTTTTATTTCTAAGTTAAATAAGACAAGTAAGAGCAGCGCTGTCTTCGGCTATGCCGAAGGCTTCATACCTTTCATGAACATCTGCAAATTTTAGTTTGACAGATTACTGATTTTGAATACATCTGCATACATCGATAGAGGAGTTACATACTTAAAAATCGCATCTAAACAATCAGAGGTATGGAAGATATACTTTATATGGCACCAATCTAAGTGATTTTCACTGCTATGTGATCGGTATGTAATCCGGTAACACAATTTATTGGATTTAGTTTCCTACATATAGGAGATATATCGCAAAAACTGGTATCTGAACAATCAGTGCTATAGGAGATAAAGCTTATACAGCATAGATTTTGACGATTTTCTCAGTAGACTTTGTATTATTATTTATAAAATATCTTGCGAAATTTATCGGTTTTAGCTGTTCAAATAAAGGAGTTTTACAGTAAAATCCCATATCTGAACAATCAGATGTATGGAATATATATGTTGTAGTCACCCGATCCTTGTTATTTTCACCGTAAGTATTCTGTTAATAATGAGTGAAAATGGTGCGAAATTTCATGTTCCTAGCTGCATAAATGGAGGAGTTATGATAAAAGACCTCATATCTGAACAATCAGTTGTATCTTCGTTATTTTCACTGTAAGTCTTCTGCTGATAATGAGTGACCACAGTGCAAAATTTCATGTGCCTAGCTACATAAATGGATGAATTATAACGAAAAATCTCATATCTGAACAATCAGTTGTATGGGAGCTATAGGTTATAGTTATCCGATCTTTTTAATTTTCACTGTAAGTTTTCTGTTGATAATTATTGAAAACAGTGCGGAATTTCCTGTTCCCAGCTATATAAATGGAGGAGTTATAACGAAAAATTTTATATCTGAACAATCAGTTGTATGGGAGCTATAGGTTGTAGTGAACCGATCTTTGTAATTTTCACCGTAAGCATTCTGTTGATAATGGGTGCAAGTGCTGCAAAATTTCATGTTCGTAGCTGCATAAATGGAGAAGTTATAACGAAAAATCTCATATCTGAACAATCAGTTGTATGGGAGCTATATGTTAAAGTGGTCCGATTCTTCCGGTTCCGACAAATGATTAATACATTATAAAAATACACCCACCTACCAAATTTGATCCGGATATCTCTAAAACTGAGAGACTAGATTGCATACAAACAGACAGACAGACGGACAGACGGACATGGATAAATCAACTCAGCTCGACGATCTGATCATATAAGTATACATTTTAATGGGTCTATCTCTTCTTATTCTGGTACTTACAAACATCGGACCAAAGTTATAATACCATTTCATGCTCATGAAAGGTATAAAAATGGAGACACAAAGGACATGAAAACGTACAGACATTCATATATGTGCCTAGCTGTTATATGTATGTGTATGGTATAAAATAAAGATACATAGGCATATCTAAATAAAAAACGAGCTACCGTGTCTCTCTACAAAAAAATGGCCAAGTGGTATGAATGGAAATTTCAAAGAGAAAAAAACCTACAGTGAACATTTGAAGTTGGCTAAAAATGTTGGCGAGCTTTACCTTTATAATACGTAGGTACGACTAAAGAAAAGATGCAAAGCGTCTACAACTTCATGTTGAATGCTATAGACTGCCAATGAATGCATAATTTTCAGCCCGCCCACGTCTGAAGAGGCCGAATGCTAAACTAAGTATGTAGATACTTGAAATATTCGTGGTTAATTAATGATAATTAACATGTACATATATACATACATATAATATTTATTATAATGCTTAGTACACCCTAATTACAAAATATGTAAGTATACTTACATACGCCTTGCGTTAAAATTTTAAGCCCAATAAGTATGTGACTTTTTTGCCAGATTTTAACAATTTAATTTTTTGTTAACAGTACGCCCTCAATAAAAGCAACACTTAATAAACGCAGTACCACGATTAAAGCAGCATCCAAATAATTAGAAATCATTATTTTCTGCGTTATGGTAATTTCTCAAAAAAATTTGCTTCGGCAAACGCCACCTTTCTTCCATAATCTCTTATTATATCTTTGATGAAAATTAATGACGCTTATGTTTATCGATTTATTAAGAGATTATGAATAGAATCATATATAAAACATACGTGTGCCCAGAAATTAATTTTTTTTAAGCGTACCTGTTTCGTGCTTCAAACTTTATTAGCTTAAAAAATAAAATCCATTAAAAGGCCATTTTCAATAGCTACATATCTATTCTTGTTGAACCAAAAAACTTTAATTTTTTAAATTCTGCAGAATTTTCTCTTTCATTTGATATTATTATTCTAGGTTGCACTGAATAAAAAAAGATTAATTAATCACATAGTTTAATTTTAAAAGTTATTTTAAAAAATCGTTGCACAAATTTAGTACTTGTTGTAATATAATTATAATTTGCCGAAGCCGAATAAATTTAACCAATATACATATTGTACCATACATATAACTATTTTTGAGTTATATTTAAAAAGATGAACATGGCCATCTTTTTATATGAGCAGCACCTTAAACAAAGAAAAAAATACCAAAAATCAATGGTAAGTCCTAAGTAATTCAAACTTGCATTCTATTATAGTAGAACTAAACGGGCTACAAAACTGCATACTCAAAATATTTTTAAATAATCTAATTAAAAATCTTAAAATTTTGAAGAAAAAATTTTGAATTTTTTTTAATATTGCACTTAGGCTTAGATTTGGATTTATACGATTTTTGCTATTTAATAAACCAATTTTTAATCAAAATGTACATAAATAAAATAATAAAAAAATAAATTGTTAAAACTTGTCAAACTTGTGGTGCGCTTATAATTTGCCACGGGGTGTAATTATGCCTTGTGCCCTTCTATATCTGCGAGAGTTACATTTCCATAAAGCCTTTCAAGTTATACTTGCGAATAGAGAACTTTTTTGTTTTAAAGTATCGTTCCAAACCTGGTAAAAAATATTTTCCCAATAGTCGCCAATCGACTGCTTGTTTAATGGCGGCTACCTCAGCACGTAAAAGACTTCACTGGTTAATAAAGAAATCCTTGCAAAAGTCCCGTCGGGCTTCGATCCGGCCGCTTGAACTTCAAATAATACTAATGCGTAGAGATCCCGGGTAATGAAAGCATCACGTGCTTCTAAAACTGACCGCAGCCCTTGACTCTGTCAGAAAGTGCCAAGCATATGCCCAAAAATGTATCCTTAAGTCGCGTGAGCTATCTTTTACTTCCTAGTGAATAGGGCAATAACCGTCATAAGAGGGTTTGCAGCTGGTTTAAAGCCCGCACATCATCGAGTCTCTAGGTCCAAGAGAGTTCTGACTCCGAGCATGCGGTACATACATACGCTTAATTAATTCGATGTCAATGCAAAGGGATCTGATAATTGCTCCCTGAAGAACATTATTTGAAGCCGCCTCGATGAGGAGAAAGGCCCACATAGTGGAGTATTTGTTAAATAATGTTGCCTTTATCAATTTCACGATCGCCTCAACCCACCTACCCTTTATATATGCATGTTAAGCTCTTGGCAAGCGGTCAAGAGTAATACTGTTTCTGAAATCCTTGGTAGAGTTGTGGGAGCTCTTGCCGGCCTACGGTATAAACGTCACCCTTGACCACCCTGTGGTGATATGCCTCTTCTGGGACTAGATCGCATGGAAAATTTGCTTCGAGAAGAAGGTCGGCACCCACTGTCCAAAGTTCAAGTCTAGTTGACTAATATTCACCTCAGATTTGCCATTATGTCTGTGTAGTACTGACCAAGTTTTGTGACGGTTCAATCAATGTTCAATTTGCCGTTATTTTAGTTTTATTTTAGTTGCTTTAGTCGAACCCCTTTGAGCCGTTTATGAGGTTTTGAAATTCGTTTTACCCTTTTGGGTATTTTATTATTGTACTCCCCGATCTTATATCTTTAAAAAAGTCACGTTTTCCTCGCTTGCATCCGCAGATTGTGTTGTCTACCCTTGGCCCAATTAGCAGATCCTTTGTACTGTTCTGTTGAAGTCAGGCCCAATCTCGCGTGCTATCTTAGAAGCCTTGATCCCCTACCATCTCATTCTTGACTGCAAATGGATTTCTGTTTATATTAAAAAGTATTTCATTTGGTAAAATCACGCGCTCTGTAATCTAGAGGGTAAGCAGTGAATCTCGAATAAAATATTTACTGCTTTCCTTCCAGCTCTCAAAGAACGCGTTATTTTAACTTAGGCATGTCATTGGAGGTAATCTAATATATAACAACAGTTTATATGTAATTGGTAAGGCAAGCGAATAGCAGATTTTTAGCTACTTATAATGCACAACTTCAATGAATGCGAAAGGAAGCGGTTACCAAAGTTATAAAAGATTTTTCTGGGCGATTTTATGCAATCCGGGTCTGGATTCTAACAAGGGTTGGATCTAGTTCATGCTCAAATCTCTATTTTAACAAAACTAAATTGGTGTGTTCCTTGGAAAGGAAAGGAGAACTCCTAATTCTTGAACCTAACGATTCCTTACAGAGTTTCCTGATACTACTCGACTCCAGAAAGAGTCCCAAAGTGGCATAACTGCCGGAGAAAAGGTCCTGATCTGTATACAAGATGCGCCTATATTACTATTTAAAGGAGTCAAAGTACCTGTAAGGTCACTCAAATAACCCGCAAAACTCTGTGCGGACTCTACTCGTATATTTTTGAAAAGTACCTCTGAAATCAACGGCAGATAACTTAGATAAAGTTTTTTGGGATTGCTTTCATACTTCGACAATGGCACGAAGAGTAGGCTTTACGGTTCTCAAAATGCTCCTAATTTCAAAAAATAAAATAAAATAAATAAAATGGTTTTACATAATATTCTGCACAAAAACAAGAAAAAATGGAGAAAGAATGGAATTAATAAAAAATATATTTTTCATCATCTTTGGATAAACGTTTCTTTAAACTTTTGAACCACTTTTCACTCTATCTGTTAAATTTCTTGCCCGGGGCAACCAATTTCCTATTAAATGAGCCTGTAGAGTTCTAATGTTAGGCAAAAATTTTGTTTCTTCGTTATGGTTTACCGATTAATTCATTCGCTTCAACAGTTTTAGGCGGCGTCCGTTTCCAAGAATATTAGATTGTTTTTTAGGAGCCTTCATTTACCGAATACCGACCCCTTTTAAGAACACACTTATTTTTTCCCATTCAATTCAAATTTGTTTGTTTTCAGTCTATGGCATTAACCACCTTACAGACTAGATACAAAGGGAAAAATCTTAAAATAACATAACGAAAAACCCTTTGACTCTATAGTCGGAGCGTTCCGCTGGCTGGGATATGGTTAATTTATTTTCGCACTGTACGCTCTCTTTTTTCAGTTTCTGGCTAAGAACCCTATTATATTTTTCTGTATTTAAAAAAGGGTATGGTGTTCCCGTTCCTCATTAAAGCTAGACATCTGCAATGGAGGTGCTCTACTGTTACCTGTTCGTTTTCGTTTCTGCAGCTTCTACAGAAGTCATTGTAAGGTGTGCCCAGCCTTCTGGCGTGGCTGCCAACCGTCCAATGACTGGATAATAGTTAGCCTCTTGCAACGTCAGGTCTGGCCATGCACCACTTTTGATCCGATTTCTGAAGATTGTGCAGAAAGATTTCTCTGTATATGGTTCCAATTGGGGGTGAGATCCGATACACGATGGAGGCCAATGTGGCGCCCTCTCTGGTGAACTCGTCTTCAGCCTCGTTGCCGGAAATGTTGTGACGATCAGCGATCCAAACTATATCGAGATCGAGCTGACTAGTTACGGCATTTAGAAGAGTTCAACACTCCCTTTTAGATTTAGACTTTGTTGTAAAAGACTTCAAAGACTCAATGGCCACCTAACTATCTGAGAAAACTGCTACACGTTAGCCGTGTCGTAAACCACTACGTTCTAAAAGACAACAACCGTCAGCTATAGCAAATTCTTAAAAAAAAAATAAAAACATGATTTTAGAATTTCATAAATATGCAATTTTATTTTGCTTTAATACACATACATACGTGCATATGCATGTACATACATACACATGTAATGTAATTTCAATTCAAACACATTCAATTCATCATTCTAGTTCAATTAATTAATGTCTAAGGTCGTCTAATTAATTGTATAGTATATATATTTTCTTTTATATAATTTTTGTTTTTTTTTCTATTTGAATTAAATTTTATTTTATAAATCTCACAATTTTTTATAAATAAAACTAATTTATAATTTCACTAAAACTACTACATTTAAAATTGAATTGTACGTGGGCGTAGAAGATATGTAAGTTCTGTGTTGATATACATTTGTACATTAGGGTGTATCACTCTACTTAGAAAAAATTGATTCTGTTTTTTCGTCGGAATTATAAAATTTATTATATTTTAAGTCTGTCGCTAAAATATTCAAAAAAAAGATTTATATTTGCTTCAAACACATTTTATATACATAAATAAAAATAGGTTTTAAAAATATTTCTTCTAAATAATCATCTCAGATGATAGAAGAGTGTATGCTCAAAAAGTCTGCATAAAAACGTTTAAACGTTTTATTAACAGAATCACAATAATAAGATTTTTGGAGGTATTTTCTAATCGGCCTAGCTCACGTAAATCGTAATATTTTGGCGGAAGTATTAAAATTCACATAATAAATATTTTATAATTTTGATGGAAAAACCGCAACTTTTTTGGTGCACCCTAATGTACATATGTATGTACTTATATAAATGACATCCCAGCCAGCAAAATCATCGTAAACGAGCTCGTAATTGGATATTTTCTCGAAGAAAAACTGGATTAAAAATCGTTTATGATAGCCGTTTACGACTCTTTTTCGAGCACTTTTTCGCTTTAAATTGTGCATCGCCTACGAACAGTCGTAAACGGATCGAAAAAGCATTCGTATGCGAATATTTTTACGTCCGTTTTTTAATTGTAAACGAGTCTCGTAAACGATTAATTTACGTTAAAAAAGCGTCTTTTTACACTGCTTTATCTACTGTTTTTGAATGCTAGAAATAAAGGCAATTAATTAATTCAAATTATTGTAGTTCTTTCATTGAATGGAATTATAATTAATAAATATTTATAGTGCCGGATCAAAGTATTGGCACAGAGAATTTTTCGCAATGTATGCAAAGTTTTTTACTTGAATTTCTTTTCGGAAATTTTTTTTTTTTAAATATAGTTAGTATGAAGACCTACTTTCAAATCAGATTTTTGAGAAAAATTCTAAGTATGCAGTTTTATATCCCATTATATTTTAGTATAACATAGTGCAAGCTTGAAGTTGCCAGAAAACCACGTTGATTTTTGCCAATTTTTTTACGCAGTTTCTTCCATGCAAATTATGGGCGACATTTTGTTTTTGTATGGAAGAAACTGCGTATAAAAAATTGCCAAAAAACAAAGAGGATTTCTAGCTATTCAAGCGTGCACTTTATTATACTAAAATTGAATCGGCTATAAAACTGCATACTTAGAATTTTTCTAAAAAATCTGATTTGAACTTCATACTAACTATATTTTTATAAAAAACAATTAGAGAAGAAATCAGAATAAAAAACTTTGCATTCATGCCGAAAAATTCTCTGTGCCAATATTTTTTCCCGGCACTGTATATGTGAAGATATTTTCAGATAAATACATATTAACAAACTATCTGTTAACAAATTAACAGTTAAATAAGAGGGGTTTAATATATATTATAAAGTAGCTGAATTTATTTTTTATCTTTCTTGCTGATAGGCTGCCAATTTTTTTTTGCCGGTCGTGAGCATATTGGAAGTGCTTTTTTGAAACGGAAATAAAAACTTCTTCGTCGGAGTTAAATTTTTGACGAAAAGCACCTAAGAAAATAAAGTGAAAGATTAAACTCCATTGGAAATCGGAAAATTTAATTAAGTAAAAAGTGGTAATAAATAATATTATTATCCGTACTTCTTATTGCCGCAGTCGTGGCCAAACCAATAGCGCTATAGGGGAATTAAACGTTTAAATCCTTTAGTGTTGCTCCGCGCAGCCTGTGAAAGAATTGCAAAACTCGTTAAATTAATTTGTATTTTTGAATTACATATGTAGTAGCTACTTACAAGAAGTTTAATTATAAAAGAAAGTGGTAGATCGTCCTGTGCGTTTGCACCAGTCCGCCAAAAAATCACATACTTAATAATTTTCTTAAATTGAATATTTAACAAACTACTTACTTATAAAATATTGTGATTGAAGAAAAATTGTCAACAAAACTAAAATTTTTTCTTGTGCTGACAAATTACTACAAGCCTCTTTCTTTTATATTTTTTTGTTTTGTCGTTTACGAGCTTTTCTCTAACTTTTTGGCGATACGAGAATCCCTCGTAAAACATAATGTTCGTAAAATGTACGTTTTCTTGCTGGCTGGGATTTATAAGGTGATATTTCACATTTAGGTATTGATACCTACATACATACATATATATAACATAAACTTACGAATATACATATATTCATACACTAGTGCATTCACTTAACTAACGAAATCCTATTCTTACCCTCTCATTTGTTACTTTAACGCTCTCTCTTGAGGAATAATATTTACAACAGAAATTTGAAATGAAATTTTCGAGCTAAAATTTCTTTGTTTTCGCAGAAGAGTGTCCACAAGAGACGGTCCTGAGCGCATGCTTCGCGGTCCTGAGCGGTCTTTTCGCATTGCATCACGCATTCAAACGCTATATTGCACACTTTTGCCCTAGCGGAGATCATATGTTGGAGGTTAGCAGGCATTGGTGCCCCTATCATGAAACCATTTTCTCATTTGGAAGCCAACAGCAGTCAACAGCTCAGAGTAGACGATTGAGCGCCTCGACGGCCGTGCCCAATGCTGTGCGCTGCTCTTCGAACTGCTCCACAGGCGAATTAGTCAAATCAAGCTGGACGACCTCGTCGACAGCATCAACAAGAAGCTCAGCTTCCTCTTCGTCCTCCATATCCGACGACATCGTCGCAGCAAAACTCGAATTCGCTGACGTTTCCGTTGACGATGTCACTGTTGCTGTCGCCGCCGCAGCGGCTGCTACAAACTGCAGTCAATCGATGAATATGCTCTTCGAGGAAGCACTCAGAGTGCTTGCGGCATGCTGTGTTGTTGCGGTTGTGGCCAAACTGTCCGCATAGTAGCGCTGTCAAAACACTTTCGCTATGAAGGGCACCTGATCCATGGCGGAAACGGCAGCTGCAGCCGAAAGCCGCTGGTGATGATGATGCGGATGATGGTGACTAGGATTGTGATGATGCTGGTGGTGGTGATTGAGTTGCTGGTGAGCCGCCGTATGCTGTTGTTGTTGGTGGTGCTGCTGCTGGTGGGCGGATATCATTTGCACAGCGCTGTTGGGGCTGGCGGCCAAAGCAGCCGTTGCACTAGTCGACGCGGCATTGGCGACTTGCATAAACGCAGAGCTGGCAGAATACTCAGCAGTTGCGCGAAAACTGCTGCTCATTTGTGGCAGCGAGTGATGCGGCACATAGCCAGCTGTGGCCGCTGCTGCAACAGCTGAAGACTGCTGCGCGCTGGTGAGCGTCTGATATTGTGGCGTATGCCAAGCTGAGTTGCTGCCATCACCGCCGCCTCCGCCGCTGGAGAGGGGCGGAGTGGTGACATTGATCGGTGGCGATAAGCTACCAGCGGATGAGTCGGGCGTCAATTGGCTGCCGTGCTGCAGATGTGTGTGGTATACTCGCGGCGGCGTTCAAAACTCGGTGGCGAATCATCGTCGAGGAGGTCGCTGCCGCCCAATTCGTGCAACTTGCGCATATGCTTTTTCAAATCGAAGTTGCGGCAAAAGCCTTTGGCGCACACCTTACACGTATATGGCTTCTTACCGTTGTGTGTGTGCATGTGAAAGGTGAGATTGTAGACTTGGTGAAAGGCTTTGTTGCAGATATTACATTTGTAAGCCTTTTCGCCGCTATGCGTCAGCTTGTGGTTCTTGTAGTTGCCCTTCTGGTGGAAACCCTTGCCGCAGTACTCGCACACGAATGGCTTGTAGCCAGCATGAATTCGGGTGTGCGTGTTCAGCGTGGAGGAGCGGTTGAAGGCCTTGCCGCAGGTTTGGCACTTGTGCGGCTTCTCGGAGGTGTGTATGATCTTGTGGCGGCACAGCGTCGATGCCTGCCGAAAACCCTTGCCGCACACCTTGCAAACAAATGGGCGCGCGCCTGTGTGCACTGGCATGTGACGCGTGAGATTGTAGTGCGCGTTGAAGACTTTGCCGCATTCCAGACAGGAGAATGTCTTCTGCTTGCCCGCCGCAGAGCCAGGGCTGTCGTCGAGTGAGTTGGGCGATGGCGAGCGTAGATGGCGTGAAGCGGGCGAGGATCCGCGTGAAGAGCCATGCTCATTCAAAGCGGGTGCTGGCTGTGCAGCTGAACTCGCGGAAGCAGCAGCCGAGGCAGCAGCTACAACTCCGGCGCTATGCTTGCGCTTCATGCTATGACAAGCGCCCGCGCTGGCTCCACCTTCCCTTAACTTGTGCTGTTGCTGATGATGCTTCTCCAACGTTTGCTGCAACTGTGGATGCGCGCTTGCAAGCGCCTGATGATGCGCATGGTGCGCTTGTGCCTGCGCTGCTGCAGCAGCTGCCGCGGCAGCGGCCAGATGATGACCAGAAGCGCTAAGGTTGCGACGCAGCGATTGCGTGTGAAAACTGTTCAACGAGGCGGTAAAGCTGCTCAAATGTGCTGCAGCGCCGGTATTGGCAAGCAGCGTTTGCTGTTGCGCGGCAGTTAGCGCAGCATATTGCGCGGCGGCGGCGGCGCACATCAGCTGATTGGGCGCATAATAGAGCAACGGATATTGCGACATCAATTCCTGATGACGTGTGCTCACAAATTGTTGCACGGCAGCGGCATTGGTAGCAGTAGTGGCGACGGCTGCTGCAGCGGCAGCCGCAGCGGAGGAGGGCACATATTTTTTAAAGGCGGAATCATAGTTTTCGCTGCCGCTCGCGTTGGTGCATTGTTGCTGACTAGCTGTTGACTGTAGCAATTCGACGCGCTGCTCAGACTCACATTCATCGCTGGCGACCTCTATGGGGCTGCATGAGCGCTCCGAATCCTCGCCCTCGTGCGCGTTGAGGCACTCAGCGCTGTTGGCGCGTTGATCGGGCTCCATAATTTTCGCTATAGAAAACTTTAGCGGACATGAGCGCGTATTGGGTAAACTTGTGCTGGTAGTTGTGGTGCGGGCGCCGCTGTTGCTCAATGGCGTGGCGGCTCGCTGCTGCTCCGCGTCGCTTTCACTAACGACGGCGGCAGCGGTGACGCGCGCATTTGCTTGCTGACCGGCGGCCGTTTCCATGGTGGGACTCTTCGATGGCGGCATCACTGCAATAACACCCGATGGACTACACGGTTGCGGCCTCTGCAAGAGAAAGAGAGAGAGAAGAATAGAGAAAGAGGGGGGGATTAGTTTGCGTTTAATATTCAATAGCAACGGGTTAACAATTAAAAACGCATACGTTAATGCTAAACAATGTGTGCAATTTGCTAGAAAATCTTTTAATATACACTCTATGCTTCGCATATTCTTCTATTCTTCTACCACTGTTTTTATTTGCCTGCACGATGGCGGCGCGCCGCTGTGCTGCCGCCGGAATTGTTGCCGCAACAGGCAAAGTGCGTTCACAGCATATGCCGCGCCCCCCTACTATAAAAGCGCATTGTGTTGTTGCCTTGCGCCTCGCTCCATGTATGTATGTCGCTTGCTATTCAATTTGTGGAACGCTGAACCACAGCATCGTTTACGTTTACGATTTTCCCGCCGGCAGGATGCCATAAATACACCGTTAGGGGCCCGTAGCCGCTTAGTGATTGTGGTGCAAGCACACGTTTTTAGCCCATTTTCAAAGTCAATATTTGACAAAAGCTGGTGAACTAAATCAAATATCATTAAATACGGCGCCGGCAATTTGCATGCGACCATGCAACCAACAAAACCGACATGAAATCACTTTCGCACATCGCCGCCCATCAATCGATGCCGAATCCTGTTAGCGCTTGCTTGGCTCAGCGCTTGCCCGCGCCCGGATATTGACGGCTCCAGCCCGCGCTAGTATTAATTGTATGTGGCTTGTGAGTGCACACTTGAGTGCATACTGACAATATATCCTTTGAATATCCTTGAAATGCTGCGCTTCAGTCACAGATCAAACTGCGTTGCCTTAAACAAAACAAAAAACAACAATTTTTTCCCAACTTTGAAAGCTTTTTGCATGTGGCTTCTATTTATATATACTCCTTTATTGCCGGCATACCTTACCGATTTCCCAGCATATGGCCCGAAGGCACTGGGACACGTTTTGATTTGCGCTGTAAAACGCTTCTCAGCGCGTTCAATAATTCCCCAGCGCTTGAGCGCTACACTAATTCTAACAAAGGCCCAACTAGGCTTGTGCTGTTTGCGTATAAACACTCGCGCCAAATCAGTCGAGCTCCCTTTCTATCGCCCCTTGCTTAGGCTAACCCTTTTTCTCCTCACAAATCGTACAATTTGCATGGCATTCTCACTCCCTTCTTTTCTTTCAAATCTCATTTGATTGTTTTTTGGCTCTTCACACTTGACTGCAAGTGTAAAAGTTCACTTCCTTCTTTTTCCACTTGAATCGTCAAAAACTTTTCTACTTCTTCCGCACAGCCCCCACAAACACATAACGTCCATCAACTTTAATGTGCGACATCCGTTGTGCCTGCTGCGGCTTACAGTTGGCTTAACTGGCTTTACTTCTTCCTACTTGCAGCAATATGTTGAAGCTCACAAATTATCAAATACATATGTACATAGTTATATATGTATGTGTGTGTACTCATGTACCCTTGCGCGTCACCATTTTGCCACTTTCTCGTTTTAATTAACTCGATTTCTCACTTGAGTGGGTCAATTTCTTGCCTTCGAAAGCAACACAAATTCTGCTCAAGTAGCGCTTACCAGTTCACATACATATGTATGTATGTACATATGGCTGCATGCCAGATTTCTTATGTGTTTTCTCATACAAACTCATGTGCGCGCATAAGTGTTCGCTTGCACAGCAAATGTGTTAATATTTACACGCCTTTAACACTATTTCATATACATAAATAAATTGATTAATTGTCTAAATTGGCAGGCGCTGCAAATTGGTACTCAAAGTAATTTATGAAATTCATAAGTTTTTTTTTTGTTTTTTTTTGTTTTTGGAAACTAAAGTGGTATGCAGTAATGGCCTTAAATTGGTTCTTAAGTAAATTAAGACTAAATTTATTTGAAGTGTTGTGTAGCCATGTCTGATATTTCGGAGACGAAATTTGGAATATAAGTAGAACGTTCTTTAAATTATATTTTTTTTGTAGTATGGTACTTTTCAAAAGAACTATCAGTGTTTAAAATAGTCTCAGATTAAATATTCTGGTATCGAAGACTTGACTCCAGACAGCTTTGGCCTGCTGCACTTGCGACCTCCAAATGACCCCGTCTTTTGTACTCCCTACAATTTTTTATCATCAGCTTCTTTATACCTTCCACAAGTCGTCGGCCAGTCGTGACCTTGTTCTTGCCTTATTACTGGATGGCTAAACTTCAAAAATTTTCTTTTGGTAAAGCACATTTTATGTACATGCCGTCAACATACTACGAAAAT
Organism: Rhagoletis pomonella; assembly: GCF_013731165.1. NCBI lineage: Eukaryota > Metazoa > Arthropoda > Insecta > Diptera > Tephritidae > Rhagoletis > Rhagoletis pomonella. The sequence goes on from NW_023458560.1 coordinate 62,756,613, forward strand.
AAAGGTAAGACCAAGGCATATTGAACAGGTAGTAGTAGTAGAGTAGGTGATTTGATTATTTTTTCAAAATTATTCAAAATTTTCAAAAAATTCAAAGTTTGTTAATTTTTTTCATTAAAATTTTAAATTGCACCCATTTTTACAAGCTTTTATTATGTTTTACCTGTGTTAATAAAATATTGTGGTTATTCACGCTTGCCTGGTTATCAGGTTATCTGGCTAACAATAATTTTTCTGTAGTGTATTTAATTGTTGTACAAAAATAACATTGTATTAAATTTTTAGCCAACTTTCCGATGAGCTAGAGACTTGAAACTTCAAACTTTGCTTAAAACCCGATGACAATTCAATATGATGTATAAATAAATCATCTTACCACCCAATCGGAAAAATCAATCAACACCAACACATAATTAATCCGCTAGGTGGCACAGATGTCGAGATATTTGAAAAAGCCGTATTTATGGTCAGATATGGTTCATATCTGTACATAGAAGAAAATAATTCCACAAAAAATTTTGGCGGTTCAATTTAATTTTGTTTTTAATTTTATTTCTATATTTCACTTGGCGTAGTACAATATTAAAAAAAAAACTGAATATTTTTGACAATAAACTGTTGTTTTGATTTTTTTCAAAATAGTTGCTATCTAAACTGTCAAATATTGTTAATTTTTTCACAAAAATTCTAAAGAATTTTCAAATAAAGCTATTGAAAACCAGCCCTTGAAACGGTTGCTTAACTGTATTGTAAATCTGTATTGTTAGAACGATTTTCAAAAATGAGATGTCATATGTTAGAAAATCAAATTCAAATTATTTAATAAGTTAAATAAATTACCCCAATATGGATATCAATGGAAATGGTTTTGAATAAACTTTATTTTTTTAACTACATGTAGGAGGGTTGCCACCTGTTTGAAAAGTCGAATTTAGTTAAAGAAGTGTTGTGCTTAAAATACTATACAACAATTAAAATATTTGTGAGGTGCTTGAAGAGGGTGGCCACCTGTTTAAAAAGTTAAACCCCAGTAGTAAAACTCTCTATGGATTTGCAAAAGTAAGCTCGTGTTTTTATTTTATGGGCTACTAAAGTTTTCATGTCTCAGCCTAAGTACTTTTCAAAAAGGTGGAAAAAATTATTAAAATAAATTTTTGAGCGAAATTAAAGGTCAAGACATATATATTAAAATATTTTCGTAGAACATTTTAACTGCAGCCTGAAAGGGTCCTTTTTAAGCCTTACTTCAAGAAACCGCGCAAAAAGCAAATTTGGAAGGTCGTTAGTGGATTGATATATTCTAGAAAATTATTCTTCGGAGAATTTTACTAGGGGTCTTCTCAGGCAAAAGTTTCATGCCACAAACGTAAATGTCTCTAAAAATTAAAAAAAAAAAATCAACAAAAATTCTTGTTTTTTTACAAAAAATTGTTTAAAATTGCGTTTGACTGTTATTCCTTCTTGGCATCGATTTTTTGTTTCGATGCATCATATCGAAAAATATGCATTTATTTACTTGCATTCCTAAGGCAAATGTAGTGCCATTCACTGTGATGTCAAATTTAGTCAGAAAGAAGAATGTTGCAGAGTTTTTTTTTTGGAAATAAAGATGAAATTCGACTTTCTCTAGAAAAAATCGGTTTTATCCGAGTTTTAGCAACACAAAGTTTGATTTCAAAAATTCTCCATTTTGGAGCTAAAATTCGATTAAAAGGATTAAGGAAATAGGGAAAATTAACCCCTTCATTTGATACGAAACAAAATGGTCTTGAAAGCTAAAGTAAATCCCTTTCACGAAAAAATATTGCCATTGACAATTACGCCTTGATCTTAAACAAATTGGTAAAAAATAGTGTTCTTCGAAAAAAATATGCAAAATTTTTTCCAAAACAAAAAATGTATATATTTCTTATTTCTTCACGATTCCACTGTTCGAAATTCGAAAATAAATGTCAAACCCTCAATTTGAAAAATGCATTATATATTGCATTTGTTATGATTTGCATGCAGCTGTGCATCCTTCACTCAGTTTTATATCCCTCGAACAATAAGTGCATTTCAAGACTTTTAATTTGAGCCAAGGTAGAAGCCTTAAGGCCTTCTAACAGCCAAAAATTGCGTAAAACGTCGAATGAAATTTCAGAATCGTAACAATTTAGTTATCAGACTTCTACCTTGGCTTAAATTAAAGGTCTTGAATAGCACTAAAATTGTGTGAGAAGGATGCACAGCTGCATGCAAATCATAAAAAATGCAATATATAATGCATTTTTCGAATTGAGGGGTTCACATTTTTTTCGTTTTTTAAACAGTGGAATCGCGTTTCTTGTCTCAAAATCTGTAATATTAATATAATGAAAAGTACAAAAAATTATTTTTTTTAATATATCCGTTGGATTTTGCATGTTTTTTTTCGAAGAACAATATTTTTGACCAAACATATGACTAAAAACATATGATTTACAAAAATATAAAAAATATATAATACAAGTAATTTTTAGCAAAAAAAAACGACTTAAATATATATATATACTAGCTTATACCCGCGGGTTTTACCCCGCGCTTTCATACAAATATGAAAAATAATTTAATGATGTTAGATTTTATTTCTGTCCCAATTTCGTTATAGCTCGTTATTTTTTAAGCGAGTTAAGGTATTTAGGCCGTTTAAAACTATAAAATTATAAAATCTCGTCAGCGCGCTAGGCATACGAAATATTTACCTTAAAATGGTTCCAGGTATACGACGCGTGAACGTGTAACCTTCTTGGAGGTTCCACGGCGGGTTAATATCACTTCTCATTACTGCAGTATACTGTAGCAAATGTCTCAAGAGAGCTTTAGATTATAAGGCCGAACCCGGCTCTCCCTTTTCCATTTAATGAAATTTATTCTGTCAGTACGGCACTTATAAAATAAATTTCCATAACAAATTGAAAATACTTATTATGTATTAAGAAGTTTTTAGTATGTATGGTAGCCGACATGCCTCCTTTTTTAATAACTCACATTTTTTCCATGAGCAATTGATACATTTTGTATACACAACTCCATACCAAGTTCCGGTATTCTTCCACAAACACTTTCAGGGATATGTGGCAAGAAAAAGTAAATTTGTACTGGAAGTGCCGCGCCCCTTTTTCTTATAACCCTAATCTTCTTCCATGAATTTAGAATTGATTTTACATACCCCAGTACCAAGTCCCAGTACTCTACCATAACACCTCCAGAGATAAGCAGTATAAAACAGTAAATTTGTACGGGAGGAACCATGTCCCCTTTTCGAATAACGCAATTTTTCTCCATGGGTATGGAATTAATTTTGTATACACATCTCGGTGCCAAGTTCCAGTCCTCTGCAATAAACACCTCCAGAGATATGCAGCATAGAAAAATCAATTTGCATGGGAGTTGCCACACCACCTTTTCCAATAACTCTCATTTTTCTCCATGAGCATGGTATTAGTTTCACATTCATACATACATATATATTTCCATACCAAGCTTGAGCGCTTTACCCCAAACATTTGAAGAGATATGCAGAAACTTTCAGTCAGTATAGGAGGTGCTACGCCAATTTTCCAAAAACCTCCATATTTCTCCGTGAATATGAACATGATTTCACACAGTGTTGGCAAACTGTTAATCTGATTAACGATTAAAAATTAACGATTAAAATGTTAATCGGGTTTGACGATTAAAATTAATTAGTCGTAATCAACTATACGATTAATGATAACATTTTTTTTATCGTTAATCGCTGGCTGCGATTACGTTTAATTAATTTAAAACATTAATCGTTAATCCAACTAAAAATAAAATCTGATTCATTTTTCTAGTTTGTCCGAGTTTGAAACCAAACACCAGTTATAGTAATTATTTTGTGTTTTACGCTTATAAAAAGCACATAATATAAAAAAAAAATATAATTTTTGTTATTAGTAATACATAAACTGGGAACTTTTACAAACCTAGTTTGTAAAACGTTTGTTGGTATATATCTTAATGAAAATGCACACCAAATTGCTTAGATTGATGAGGAAAACCAACTTAGCTATACCGGATTAACTTGCTTTGTGTGCACAGGGAAATTCCAGCATAACTTAATTAATCACCAAACCTACTTGGTCAAATTAGGAGTTAATGATAAAAAATTAATTTTTTTAATCGCGGTTACGATTAACTGTTAGTCAGATAAAAATTAATCATGATTAACTGTAATCAGATTGAATTTAATCGAATTAACTAACTGATTAAAACATCAATCGATTAATGCCAGCATTGATTTCACATACATATCACTATACCAAGTTTCAATTCTCTCCCACAAATACTTCCAGAGATATGTATGTAATATGAAAATTCCAATTTGTATGGGAGGGGTCTTGAGTTATCGGACTTACTTTCAGTCTAAGACCATCCTTCCGAAATCCGTAGTAAGTGTACTAAATTTCGTTCTGATCGGAAAACCGGTTAAGGAAGTAGCCTATTTTTCAAACCAGGTCATAAACCATCTTTGAGCAAAATTTCATTTTCAAACAGGTGGCAATTCTTAAAAAAGTAGCCTATTTTCCAGTCTACGTCATAAGCTATCTGTGTGCAAACTTTCATGCAAATCAGTTCAGTCATTTAAGCGTATTAATTTAATTAAACTTTCCTAATACGTGATAACTCTTAAAATAGTAGGCTATTTTCCAACATAGGTCATAAGCTATCTCTGTGCGAAATGTCATGCAAATCTGGTCAGTCGTTTCCGCGTATTAATTTAATTAAAACATTTTTAACAGGTGGCAACTCTTTCTCTGGTCGTCACCGACTTAAAAAAAATTTCTAATTTTAATCAGAGAAGATTGATTTCTTTTCAACAAAATTTACATGAGCCTACGAAAATTATGTGCCGTGAAAAGAGACATCGCCGACGGAAAACTAAAATTTTAGTCTACCTCCGACGGAAAAAGTTTGCCATGAAATATTATATTAAAAATAGTTCGCGAAGAAATCTTCCAATCGTAATTATAACTACATAATTACAAAATAATAATAACTCAAAATACGTACAAAATAAACCATATTTAGCGGGCTGCCTTCAGATGACTGGAGCTTTCTGTTGATGGTTGGCAATCACTGAACACTTCGCACTTTGATTAACTTAAATGCGTTTCATACAGTTTTTTTTTTTTAATTCAAGATGATCAATGTACAGTTATTTAGTACAAACTGTGTACTTCACCACTTTTGTTTTAAGTTTTAAAATCAGTTTCAATAATCCTTTAGTTGATACGCTTTACACAACAACAATAGTGCTGCGCTACAATCAGTTTATGAAAAGACGATGAATAACGAAACAACACATAACCACGGTGGGCAGGAAGCGAAGATAGGTTGCATAAAAATGTCGACAAAATCTGAAAGCAGGGTTGTATTTGTTGATATCTTAAGGTTAAGAATCCGCTTAAATTGAAATCCTAGCTGCTCCTGTTTTAAAGATATCCACATTTTATATATTTCTGATAGGATATATTTGCAAAAGAGGAAGGCGTACTTCTCGATAATTAGAGCATATTTATACGAAAAGAAATCTCATACAAATCTGTTTCTCTTTTTTAACTATCTAAAACTGGTCAAGTCAATGTGAAACATTTTCATTTTTTCCTACCGAAAGAACAATTGATCGAAATTTATTGGGAGCTACCGGTATACAACTTAGATAAACCACCACAATTACCTTTTTCTGTAGCGTGAACTTTCTCATTACAAACACTTTCAATATCGCAATATATGTATGTATGTATACAATATTATATGCTATATAATACGGTAGTAATTTTTTATTAAAGGTCTGTTGCTATAAGCAAGTAGCGCAGGCAAGTCGCACTGCGCTTGCGCAAGAAATAAAAATGCTCTAACTTAGGCCAACGGTACTCCTCATAATAAGTAAATAAATTCAAAGCTTGTATGACATTTATTTTGGTATTTATGTACTCTTCTGTCAGGAAATAATGACTATTGTACATCCAGAACACAAATGCGATCATGAAGAAAATCGCATGAAAGTATGCGCTTTGTGTGTAGGGCTGCCCGACGTCCCTGTTTTCCCGGACATGTCCCGGTTTTAGACTAATTGTCCCGGTGTCCCGGTGTCCCGGTCCAACCTTAAAATGTCCCGGATTCCATTTAAGTGTCCCGGTTTTCGATTTGATTGCACAAATTTTGCATAAAAATGACTACACTGAGAGAAAAAACGCGTTGTAATATTAAGAACAATTTTATGAATTTACTGGGGGAAATAACGCATAGTAAACATGAATATTTTTTATTTGATTATCGTTTTGAAATGTTCGTACTTAAAAACAATACTTTCATACCACGCACACGTGGTGTTGAATCAAACTGAACATTTGAATGCACATTTACATGTCTGGCTGTAGCTGAGTGCACGAAGATGCTTGCCACAATTTGCTAATTTCCAGAGCGTCAGGGTTCAAATCCCATTACAGACAGCATGGAATTTAAATATATTTTTTTTAACTTAATTATGAAAAAGCATCCGTTAAGTGCAAGGCGCTTCATTTTAATATTGGCGTATTTCAATTGAATATTTCTATACTAAATACTAAAATTTATATACTTAAATTTATTACGAGTTGGGTTGGTGCTCTTTCATATGCGATTTTTTTTTTTAAATTTAGCACGTTTTGCATAAGCAATAGTTGATGATTAATATAAGTATGTACCTTTTTTTCTTTCGTGAAACCTAGATTACTTTTAAGTACCGTGCCGTACAAAATTATTGGCTCGGAGACACTTTCATCTGATCACAATTTATAATCAGATCTTTTAGAAAAATTTTGAAAATGTAGCTTTTGAGCAGTAAAGTGCAAGTCTGAAGTTACCAGAAAATTTCGTTGATTTTTTGCAATTTTTTATTTTTTGCTGACAGTGTCTTCCAAAAAATGTCGAACATAGTTTGTATGGAAGAAACTCTCAGTAAAAACAATACCAAATATATTGCCTCGTTCAAAGCCATGAACAAAATCGTGAATACATGCTTTTCCGCAAAACAAGAGGATCTTAGTAATTTTGATAAAAATCTTAACGAACTCCGCACAGCTTTGAAAAGTACTGGAATTTATCAAACTGTCAAAATCCATATTATCCTTGAACATTTAAAGCAATCTATTTCATTATTGAATAACGATGGTTTAGGATTATGGTCCGAGCAGGCCGGAGAGTCAGTTCATAGGGATTTCATCAAATTCTGGGATAGATTCAAAATAAATATGATTGATGAACCAACTTTTGTGAGTCGCCTGAAGAAAACTGTAATGACATTTTTATTCCAGCATATATAAAAACTTAATTAAATAATAAAATATTTAAATACTAAAATGTGTGACTATATTATATGTTAAGCCAACAAAGAAATAAAAGGAAACAAAAAACAAATATAAAAAAAATAAAGCAAGAAAATAAATATAAAAAAATAAAACCAAAAAAAGAACAAAGAGGTGCAAAGTAAGTTGCCTCCACGTGGTGCGCCTTGGAAACGATCGAAACCGGCTAAAAACTTACATAAACTTATATTTTCACATAATATATATACACACATTTACTCACACATACATTGTTGAATATATAATACACAAATATGTTTTTCTCTTTCGCAAAAGTCGGTCCTATCATAACTATGTAAAATGTGGATATCTTTAAAACAGGAGCAGCTAGGATTTCAATTTAAACGGATTCTTAACCTAAAAATATCAACAAATACAACCCTGCATTCAGTTTTTGTCGACATTTTTATGCAACCTATCTTTGCTTCCTGCTCACCGTGTAACGTGTCATCACACAACCGACGACCGTAACGAAATGAAGCCAAACAGGCAAGTGTGTCCTTAGAAGAATGCCAAAAGGAGCAGTTGCCGCTGCTACTGCCACTGCCGACGGGGCTGAATGCTAAGGGTAATGATGACTGTTGGTGATAGTGGTGGTGGTTGCTGGCTCAATTGGAAAACAACAACTAGTAAACAATAACAACAACAAGAGCAACAACCGACGCAATAAGAACAACACAAGCATCACACAAAAGCACAAGCAATTGGACTGTGAAAGGAGCAAAAATTGACGAAGAGAGCACAAGGATGCTCGTCACTGTAAGGTAGATATGTATTTATGAAGGAGTGTGTATGCTCACCAGGTAAAAATGCATATGTATACATGTGTTTGTGTGAAGTGCACACAAGGAACGAGACAACTGTATCTGAACTACCCCTGCTGGTGAAGCCTTAGGAGGGCACCGCGCGCAGGAGTAAAAGAGACGCATGCAGTGTAGGCAAACGAAATTGATAAGCGAACAGCGAAAAGAACCATTCGTTGCCTTATTTGCACGACATTTGTTGTGTGTTTAAGGATTAACTGGTTCAATGGCTGCCGTTAGTTGGCAATGAATAGGAAGAGGAGTTGAGAGCGGAGAGAGAGAGTGAGTGAGAAAAAGTGTGCATAAGAGCAAAAATATGAAATTGATGATGATGATAATAATGATATGTACATAATTAAGTTGAAACAAAGAACATGATTATCATGTAGAATATTTCAATAATGTGACTGCTGATGAACCAAAAACACGTGGTTATCGTATGGAAAGTAAAAGAAATCAAAAATACATAGTCTCCAACGGATTAGGGTACTTGGTTTATTTTTTCCCGTTTATATTCAATAAATCAAAAGCAAATTTGCTAAATGCAAAAGCGGCACATAAAGTTCGATAAGACCAAAAACAATGCGAAATCTTTTAATCAAAATCAAATTCTTCTGCATCGTATAGAGTTTTTATTTGCTTTAAAAACTCCAAGTATTTCCTCAAAGTTTTGCAAAATACTTGAAAAATGTCTATAAGTTATTTTCCTGTGTTGTAAAATTTGTAAAAATGGAGTTAGCAACTGTTCACTCATGATTCAGAATACGTGTTTTTAGTATTCTTATTTTATTTAAGATAACAATTAACAACATATTTTCTTTATTTTTACAAGCTGATTGTCAAGCATTGTGGCATAATAGTTGCGTTTGATCTATTACATTTATACAATTTGCAGAGCATTTTTTATTCAACTTTGTTCTACAAACAGAATGATGAAACATCGCCAACATCTCCACACACACACAAACAATTTCAACGATAAAACTGAAAGAAGACAAATTATTTTGATAACATTTGAAATCTTTGCCTATAACACCAGCACTGGACATCGGGAATATCTGTGCTATATTATCTGATATTTGTCCTTTATAAACGTATATATTTAGTTGGTCGAATATTTTCATTGACTGTAGCCAAAAAATTAAGTAAAGCTTTTTCGGATTTTGGAGACAAAATTTTCAACCACAAATAGCATTGCATAGGAAGAGGAGTTGAGTGCGGAGAGAGAGAGCGAGAGAGAGAGTGAGTGAGAAAAGTGTGCATAAGAGCAAAAATATGAAATTGATGATGATGATAATAATGATATGTACATAATTAAGTTGAAACAAAGAACATGATTATCATGTAGAATATTTCAATAATGTGACTGCTGATGAACATTAGTCCTTAGCTCGAAAAGTGATGATGAAGTTCTCTCACACAAAAAGGGAAATTCATTATTTTGTGCATGTTCTTCTTACGTTGCCTTTGGACACACAACAGTACGCAGAGACGCTTTGTTGAGACAGTGTTGAGGGTGTACAAAATGTCGAATTGGAATGAAGTGCGCATTGCATAGACTTTTTGAAATCCCGCCCATAAAATATTTATATCGTTGCACAGACACACTCACGTATACTTAGTATATATTTGTGCAGCAGTATGTTTGTAGGTAGGGATACTGACACACAGCTGTGGCATGTTTGCTCGAGTGCTTATTGTTGCTGTTTTTTACTTATGGCTGCTAATTTTTGTGTTGTTAACTGAAGGGCAGTAGATATTAGTGGCAACGGCAGCAGGGCATTTTCTTTCTCATTTATTAAACATAAACTCCTACGCGGCGATGTCACATAGATATCTACATATGTATATAAATAGTATATATGTATGTTTAAGCCACAAGCAAAAGCAGCTGCTTTAAACTCCTACACACCTAGATGGATATTTAAACATATGTACAAACTTTCATATGTAACTAGGGATGCCATTTTTAAATCAAAGATCGACTAATTGAGCCCTTCCGATTATATTTTATTGTAAATTTTTTAGTTTCGCTTCGAGTCGTGAATCAATCCGAAAAATTCGAAAATTGACATTCGATTTTTCCTCAATTGACGCATATTGCATTGCATTAGAAAATCTACAAAATTTGAATTTAAAAAGTTAAGGGAGCTTGAGCAAGCAAAGGCCCAGGAATTCAATGACCTTCCCCCATTTCTCGTCGAACTGCAGGGTACCTCAGCGTCTTTAAAATGAGGAAAAAATCGTTGATTTCTCCTATAAAATGCACCACCAACGGAAGCATTTCAAGCCTTTGGGAACAGATCTTGGGCATCAAACAATCATCGCCTCCTCGGTGAGCATTTTCATTTGGAGGGAATATCGATTCACTTTACATAAAGACTGAAATACTAGCAATGCCCGCAGGGTGGAGTGATCTCCTCTATATATTATAGTCCATCTAAATAAACTAGTTTCTAGAACCATTACTTCGAGGATAAAAGATACACTTCGCTAAGCAAGTCAAACATCTGGGAATTGTGCTCATGGAATCTGCAAGCTGATAAAGCTATTCCAAAGACCAGGGTCCCTAAGGAGGAACTGTGACGCTAGACCCAAATCGCCTAAATAGATGTCCTAATCCATTTCCAAACCTATCCCAACATATACTCCGCCCGTCTGGTGGATGAATACAAAATTGAAACTCCTGCAGGGCAAGTTCACCAAACCACAACAACTAACCTTCTACGGAAACGAAGCAGCGGACGAACTAGCAAGGAGCGGCTCCGCACTGGATATGTCCCACGCGGTGGACATGGGCGCCTCGCTCAGGGAGATTAAGACAAAAATTACCGAATTTTATCATTCGAAGGCCAGGCAGAGGTGGAACTGCACAGGATCCTACAGAATTGCCCGGCAGTTCTGGGTGTCCTACGACCCACTCAAAACCAAAGCTCTCTTAGGAATGAGCAAAACACGAGTTGTGGAATCAAAATGGCAAACTTGCTAATTGCTTGTCACCTGAGTGACAATCCACTTAAACCAACCAACCAACCTTCGTGGGTATCACTGGTGCAGGAGAACAACACGAACCAGCCTTCCCAAACACATTGTTTCCATGTACTGCAAGATTCAACTCAGGGGATTACGTGGAGGGGATTGCGTCGAAGCACGGCTCTATGATATACAGCCCAGAACGCTAATCTTCACTAGCATGGGGCAAGTTAACTTCGTCTTTCTTTCAGGCTGAGGTGATTGCCATAGCACTATGTCTGAGGCAAGAGGGACACATAAACCTATCTATTTACACTCCGACAGCAGAGCGGCGCACAGTGTAAGATTTGACCCATATAGCTGCTTTTAATTCTGTAATTCGAAAACTATTGAAGATAAATTAATGAAATTTTGCACAAGGTACGTTATAAGATAGGCGAAGCTTTTTACAAATTGGTAATTTATATAACTGCAATTTTAAAAAATGCAAAAACTGAAATATTTAACTAACTACAAAGGCTAAAATGCCCAAAATTTATATTTAGAATTTCCCTATAACAAGGAATTATAAACTGACAGAAATGGACTTAAAAATAAATATATTTTTTTTTAATTATGGGCGAGGAAAATATCGATATAAAAGTCAAGTCGGGTCAACAAAATTCTGTTATAAGTTCAATATTTCTTGTTCTATTTACAAAAATGGGATACCACTGGAAATGTAATGAATCAGGCTTTCTCTATTCAACGCAAAAATAAAGAATTTGTGTCGGTCGAGATATTACTCGAAGAAAATTAAATTCCCAGTAGGCCAGAAAAAATAAAATTTCATCAAAACCTGCACTTTCCAGCAACTAAAATTGTGTTGTTTAAAGTCTAAGAGGAGTGGCAAATAAACTGAGATACAAACTTTATCGAATAGTGGCGGATAACGAGTTTTCAGGTCTAATAAAAATAATAATTTGTTAAAAATAAGTCTAAGTCAACATCGTTTTACTTTAACATGAAATACTCAGTCCTAGTTTACTAAATTCCCAACAACGTGTATTCATTGAAAAGACCATACCTAAAAAAATAAGACCAAAATGATATTTTAGCAATTGTTGCATAAATCACATAACACCGACAAATTAAACATTGAGATTCCGTTTCAAATATACAAGTTTAAATATTATTGCGCTCAGTAATTTTCCAAATCAAACCCCGTCCCGCCATACACTTTGATTTAAATTTTTTAGTTGTTATTGTTTCGTCTTTATCAGGCATTTCTAAAAACATTCTTGACGTTGTTTTGAAATTCGGCGACATAAAATAATGTAATTAATCTTTTCTAGAATATGGAAATGATACACTGTGCGGCGCTCCTCGCACAAGGTAACCTCAATACTCGTAATACTCGTAGAAGACAGAAGCGGAATTTATCTAATTTCCTGGCGAATAAAGCGGCAGATATTCTCAATAGGAAAGCGACTGGCCACGAATTCATAGGTCCAAACTTTTAAATGCAAAAGGGTGGCATCCCAGGCAATATTAGTTTTACTAAATATGCACGTTTTTCATAACTTTTTTATCGGTACTTTACTTTGTTGGACAAAATATAATAGTCCTTCAGTAACAAAGGTCAAAATATCTTAATAAAATATGGCCACATAAAATGGTCTACTATTGTTGTAAAATGAAAAAGTATTGCCGTTATTTCTACATAGTCTATATCCCGATCATCGTTCTTAATATATGCATATAGGTGGCAACCCCATCCAAAAACAAATTTCGAGTGACCTTTTCTAAATTTCCTTTCATTTGATATGAAAATTGTTTTTATTTTATTTGAATCATAAATTTGAAACAATCATAATTTTATGAAAGGTGGCAACCCTCTTTAACAATATAGTATGTATACAAATGTAAATAAAAATCTACCTAAAAATTTAAATTTAAAAATTTATTTTGTCGTTCTCCAATCAGAAGATAGATTTTTGACGTCCCACGTCCACTATTGTATCACTAGCTCCGATTTTGTTTCAGATATAGAAGTATCATATAGCATGTGAAACTCGGGGATATTGTAATTTTTAATAAGTAAAATAATTTTTATAAACGGTGCAATAGTTTCAGAGCCTAACGCAAACAAATGAACAAACAAATTTTTCTCTTTATGTAACGAGTTGATTTATAGACATACATGCATACATACATACATACATATGTAAAAATATATCCCTCCATGCAAAACATGAGAAATAGGCAAGAATCGTCAATGGCAACAAATTAGCAACTCGCCGATTTATTGTCGTAGTGAGAAATCGGCAACATTATTTCTTTTATGTCATTTTAGGAAAATGTTTTCAAAAATTCTCAAACTGATGAACTTCGGGTCAACGGGATTCTTCAAAAACATATGATTTATGCCCAAGACTGTGTTGAAAAAATAGGAAGCTACATAGCGACGAAAAAAGTTAATTTCGTTTAGAACTTATAAGTTTGTGTTCAAAAGCAAAGGAAATATTAAAAAATAATAAAATTGTTGCAAGAAATTATTATTCAAATATCGCCTGTAGCAATAATAAAACGACTCAATCAGGTAATAACAAAACGACTCGCCCAGGCGAGCTGCCTGCGGCGGACGTTTTAGAGCGACAGGTAATAAGAAATCGATACGATGGCGATATTGCTGGAAATAACTTTGTTGCTGAGGGCGACAAGCTTTCTTATTTCCGGCAACAAAAATTGTTTGGTGGGATCTTTCATATACAATACAGCCAGTACATAAATATGGCAGCTGCTCGACATTTTTGCCTTTCCAACACTTTATTAGTAAGTAGTAGTAGTAGTAGTAGTAGTAGTAGTAGTAAGTATTGCTTCTGGGACAGCTGCTCTTCGCCGTCGCCTACACACACAACATTATTGCCGCTTCTAGCCTCCACCGCAAGCTCAACTACCTTTATATGCCGCCACTTTATCGCTCGTTCCTGTGTTTTTTTTTTAATTTTTTTTTGCCTGCCATTGTGCTCCTCCGTCAAGTGGCAGTGGCACTGAGCTATGTGCTACCTTAGCATTTCAACAAGCTGAGTAGGTACTAGCCCTTTGACTGCGCATCTCTGCTCTGTTGCCCTATCGTGGATTGCGTGGCTGCGCTGTTGAAATGGCGTCGCTTTAGACTACCACCATTGCCTTTGTTGGCTGCTTTTGCCTTTATTCACCCATTCACTTTTTATAACCTTTTTATAGGCAGCCGCCATCGTCATCATCATCGTCCTCATCGTCGTCATCGCTTCTATTGCCAGCAAGCTCACACTTGAATGTGTCTTACTCAGCTCGGTGCAGTTCAGTTCAACTGTGCTCGGCTGCTTTTTAAAAATTAATTTTTGTCTCCTTTTTTCACATCTTGTTTGCCTACTCAAAAGCACCAAAGAGGCACACGCTATTCGGGCAAACAAAATGGCATACAGCAGGTAGGTCGGCGATATTGATCGTAGCTTTGAGGATGACAAAAGGGCGTTGGGTGTTTTTTTGTTGTACATACATATTTAAAGAAAAATTAAAGCATCACTTGTTTGGTGTTATGAGAAAAGTATAGGACTTCCTTAAAGAGGTGTTCGAGAGATCATGGAAGAGCACGTTTCATCATTATAAAATTCTTCATGCTTATAAAATCTCAGGAGTAAACTTTGAGTCAGTTTTCAGTTGCGGGTAATTATATAATATTTTTCAAGGCAGACATTGTCTTAGGGGTTTTCGACATAATTTCCATGAACATAACTTCCGTAGAATCGTGACATAAGTTTCATGGAAGTTATGTCGAGAAATTACTACCACTGATCGATCTTGCAATGTTCAAGTGGTAAAAAAAAATTTTCTTAGTTTACATATTTCGATACTCTACAAAATGGTCCTTATACCAAATAATCTAGGACTAATACTTTTAAAGATAATTGAAATTTTAGTAAAAAAATTGTATTAATTAATTTGTTTATTAATTTTAATTTTTTGAGCACATTGAACTTTGGTGGACCTGGGCGAGCCTATGATATTGACCAAAAATGTTCATCTTTCACACGGATTTTTTTTTAGAGCATAATTTTTTTGCTTTTACCTATCAAAATTCTAAAAAAGCGGATTTTCGGCCCACGCTAATAGTTATCAGCCACCACGAAGTTAGCCTGGAAAATTAATTGAATTTGCTATACACTTTCTTCGAAAATTTTGGTTCGAACAAATTAATCCACCCTAATCTACATATGTATATAATACGCGAAGGCATTTCTTGTTCCGCATAAAAGATCTGCACCGTTCGTTCGATTTTCAAAAGTGAGGTGTCAATTTAAAGGGTTCGGGCTCTAGATGAGTAATAAGGATTTATTTTTTCGAAAAGAGTGGCCACCTTTTAAAAACTTATATATATTCAAATTATTAAAAAAAAATTTATCAATTATTCAAAATGGGTATTAATCGAAATATTTTTAAAGAGTTGCTTTTTAACTTAACTATAGGAGGGTTGCCACCTGTTTAAGAAAAACCTTCAATTTGAATTAAGGGAAATAGGTAAGAAAAGTATGTATGTATCACCATATGGGTGGCAAACGAAATGCCTTTAAGAAGGTAATGGTTTGAAAATATTTTGAATAAGGTTGCCACCTGCTTGAAATGTCGAATGTAGTTAACTTTTACACAAGTTTAATGAAATATTTAGATATGGGTGTGAATCGAAAGAAATCTATGAAAGCTTTAGTTTGAAAATATCTTTAATAAGACTGGCGAAAAAAAAACATATCAATCTAAAAGTATGTATAGGTATATGTATGTGTATTTATTATACGAGAAGGTATTTTGATAGTCATTCGTTTTTCAGGTTTCTTTTGAATTTCAATAATGAGAGGTCAAATTAAAGACCATAACTTTTAGATGTTCGACAAAGTTTAATTTTTTACTTAATATCTTGTTTATCGGTAAATGGTCATTTGAAATTTAATGAAATCGAAAACCTGCACTATGCGAGACCTCTGTTCACTAAAAAACGGCTACACGGATTTGGAAGAAAGATGGCACTTTGATCGCTTATAACTGTGACTAATATTTGGAATTTTAATTAGGTTTTTAAGGTCATTTTTGGGCGTTTTAGCGCCATGCGGGTTCACTAGTGTATACATAAAACGCGTTTTACTTTTACTTTTTCTTAAAAAAAATACGTGTACTTTGACACTAATAGGTCTATTCTGCACGTTACCGATGATTTTGTAACCGGAAAATTGTATTACCAAAAAATGTTTCCAGTTCTTGTCACCGCGATTCTAGGTACGTTGGTAATGCAGTTAAAATATTCAGCAATTCAGCTATGAAGAATTGTGCAAACTCTGGCATTGCATATTTCACGGGGCAATACTTTGTTACCAGCTTATGAGATGAGATTACAGAATGCGAAAATTGTTTAAAAATTTACAGGAACTTTATTTACCGGTTACAAACTTTTTATTACCAGCGCAGAATAGACCTGTAAGTTCACTTTTGCTATGCATATTAATTATATAATAAAAAAAACTCGCTTGCTTTGATTGCATTTGTAAAAAGGAACTCTTCTAATTTCTCAGATCCATACACACTTAGGGCCGGTTGTTCAATGTCTGATTAGCACAAATCGGAGGTAGAAGCTCCGGTTAAGCACAATTACTGCTTTATCGATCACATGTTACATGCATGATGTCGAAATCGTCGATAGTGTAGTGGTAGTGATAACCAGACATTGAACAACCGGCCCTAAAGATGCTGTTTCGGTGCCGTCTAATCAGCGTACTGTCCTTAAATGACAGAAGAACACTCTTGGGTTGCTGCCCTGCCCTGCTTGAGAGGTAGCACTTCAATGTTCCGAGTAGAAACTTCCGTCGGTTTGAGGTATAAAATAGTGCTAATGCTCCCATTAATAGAGCTCTAGCTGAGTTAAACTTTTTCGCAAATTATTTAGATCTAGATATATCTGTTTCTAAATCAGCTCTTAAAGTCCAAAGCAAACAAAACTCAAACGTGCTGGTATATACTTTTCTTTGCCATGGATGATGTTCAGTTTCAAAAGTGCTATTTAAAGTATATTCTGAATAGTAGGACCTTGTCGAGCCAATCGATCTTCACAAAACTATCTAAAACGCATTGAAAAACAGGATCGCTTGCCGTTGATTGACCTTGAAATGCGAAACAAAAAAAAAACTTTGATTCTATAAACAATTTTCTTGCTAAACTAAATTAAATTAAATTAAATTATGCAAATTGTTCATTTTAAGTCCATGGTCTATCTACAGGGTGGATAGTTTCAATGCTTAATGCAAGTGCATTTGTGTGCAATTGTCGAATAATATATAAATATTTGCATAAATTCATATAGCATGCATATTAATGCACAGTGTTGCCGTTTTGGTTACTTTTAACCAATTTTGGTTATTTTTTTCTTGCCTGTGAAGTTGGTAAGATATTTCCCATTTTGGTTATTTTTAAAATTTGCTGTAGTTTCTTACTTTTGTATACATACAATAATTAAATCTTTGAAAAAATAGTATAAACAAATACATTTATTTTGCTCAATATGGTTATTTAACTAAAGTTATTACTCTAAAATGGCAACTCAAGATTCGACTTATTCCGATAACAATCATGTGTTTACATATGCAAAAGAACAGTAAAAGTTCGAGGGTGCAACTATTATCGGTTCGTGCCTTTAATAAATAGCGGTGAATTAATCGCCAAGTTTTTGAAACGGCCCCGCAGTTACACAATTTCTATGTTTTTTGCACACACCTACATAGTATGTGCCTGAAATGACATTTGAATAATACGAGAGTTATTAAGAAGCCGCGAAAAATTATTAGAATTCCGCGCAAAATTGGTGTTTCAAGTTAATTTATACGGGCTCAATTCTATGGATAAGTGAGAAAAAAATACACAATTTTGGTTTTATTTTGCATATGTATTTCCAAAAAACTTTTAAATTAAGTTCGTTATAAGACATAGGCCAGCTACACCTGTCGAGGTTGAGGAGAGTAGCAGCAGCAGTGGCAGCCCCAGCAGTGAAACCAAGTGAGAATATTTGGAATCATTGTGTTAATATTACTTACATATGTATGTATTTGTTTTATAATATACAGAATACATAATATACATTGTCGGCTAAAGACTACTTCAAATTAATACATACTCAGATAGTACATATATAAATACCTCGTATATGCGGAATCCAATACCACGCCATGTATGTACAATAAAAGAGGGATTTGGTAATTATTTTTCCATTACTGCTTACTTTATTAATTTAAGTTAAGATTAGTAATAATAATCTTATAGCAAGTAGGTTCAAGGGAAATACCATTCCACAGTTTTGAAAAAATCGGTTTCTCGCGCTTTTGTAAAATTTATTTACTTTCGTATACGCGGTACTGCGTTTGGCGTATACGAGGTACTTCGCGCTGAGCGACGATATAGTTCAATACAGTCCAACTTTTAATTGTTTAATCTTAATTATAAAATATTTACAATGTGGTTGTTCACGCTGATTAGGTATTTCATTGATTCTTACAAAGAAGTTGGAAACTGTGTACCTATGTACTTATTTAAAAACGTCATTTAGAGTCTGGTATTGTTAAAGATATTAACATACATATGCACCTAATACGGGAAGCCTGATTTTCTAAAATATGTATTTATATATATACTTATATAAGAATGTATCTCACTTATTTTCAGCCTTAAAAGGATTTACTTTTCAAAAATGCAAATAAAAACTGATTTTCTTTAGTTTGTAAAATTTGTATATACGTACTATATAAAAGAATTTGTGATGACCTGAGTTATTAATCTAATAAAAAAATTGGTTATTTTTCCTTACATTTGGTAACTTTTTCGTCAAATCTTGGTTAGAAAGTTCTTTGAGCGGCGGCAACACTGTTAATGCATATAAATTTTAGATTTTGCCATTTTGCCTTGTCACTTTTAATAAAAACGTAGTCATGTATATCTAAGGTTGCCTTCACAGTATGAAATCGTCAGCTACGACTAAATGAAAGCTAAAAATAATTACATACGTTTGTATGTACTTATGTACATATGTAGTTTTAGTATAAACCACATAAAAATGCGAAAAACGAGTGAAAAACTTTTGGGTAGAAATATACGGTGGCGAGAATGTAAATAAGGAAAAGACAAAAAGCCCTATAGACACCAAACAACAGAACAACGTAGTTTACGA
>NW_023458560.1:62781006-62794538 GCF_013731165.1 Rhagoletis pomonella
GTAGTTTACGAAATAACATGTAAAGGCAAAGAAAACGAAGCCTGTAACAAAATATATATAGGAACAACAAAACGCGCTCTCGGCGTTCGACTAGCAGAACACCAGGCAGACATAAAAAAACACAAAACCAAATACATCACTATCACAACACATAACTACTAGTGGGCACACAGCTGACTTTGCAAACACAATAATAATAGACAAGGAAAAAAGGGAAAAGACAAGGTATACACTTTAGAGCCTAAGAATAATGCAAAAAAGAGAAAAAACAATAAACAAGAAAGAAGATACCGATGACATTGCTGCTGCATACATTTTATGTTTATGACGAATTTTAGCAATTACCAGTATTGACAAGACTACCACAATAGATGGTACCGAATTAAAATTAAGTAATTAAATATGTTATAATAGAAATTTCTGTAAGTAGTAAAATATTATAATTCATTTGTCATTTTTATGTTCATATGCACGTCATACATGTATGTTCCTTATGTAATTTTTGTCAAACGTTAATGCATATTTGTAATTTTTGTACTTATTGTTGATACAGTGAAAATAAACAACCAGCCCCTGAAGATGCTAATGAGTTTAGCGAAACGTTGGGCAACAATAGTGGAATAACTTTGTTTTATTTGCACTAAAGGATGCAAGATCGGACAAGCCTATTAAAATATTAAAATTTAAAAAACAAAGGAAAAGACATTTTAGTAAATTTTGGCTGCTTTTCTTTTTTAAAAAAAAGTTTATTATTTTTTTATAAAAATATGGCTATTTAAAAAACATGTAAATAAAAATTTTAATCTTTCAAGAACATTTATCAAAATTCGACGAATTTTAAGAAAATGTTGATGAGAATTTTAAACGTTTTAAACAGATTTTTTAGATTTTTTTCGAGTAAGATTGCAAATTAGATGTAGCTAGGACTTACCGTTTAAATTTTAATGGGCTACAAAACTGCGTACTCAGAATGTCTCTAAGGAATCTAATTAAAAAGCTTAAAATTTTTGTACAATGTTTACAATTTAGACTTACGCGATTTTTGTTAGATAACGAGCTACACGTTCATGTAAAAATAATAAAAATTAAATAATCGGAAGGAAAATGCTAAAATGTCCCTTCCCTATTTATATTTTCGCCACTGTTACAAATTAAAAATGCTATAGTTTTACAAACATCATTTCATCACAAAAACTTGTCAAATTTTAATAAAAGTGCACGGATAATAGTAGCGTCGAGTCTGTCCGGGAATGCTTTAAATGCTGCACGAATGTGCATAAAAGTAAAATTTGACATGTTGTTTCTGGAGTTGTGATAAAATTTCGAGCTTTGTAATTAGATTTTTTAGAAATATTTAGGGTATGCAGTGGTGTAGCCCATCGAATTTTAGTATAATATAGAGCAAGTTTTAAGTAATTGGGACTTTCCCTTGATTTTTGGGATTTTTTTTTTTGTTGGCGATGTCAGCCATTCTTTTCCATACGAAGTATTTTCGATTTTTTTTTGTATTAAAAAAAATAATAAATAAATAAAAAAAAAAATAAAAATACAAAAATAAACGACAATTCCCAGCTACTTTTTACCGGCACTTTATTATAACAAAATTCAATGGGCTACAATACTGCATATTCAAAAATTTCCCAAAAAAAAAGGAATTAAAACGCTCGAGATTTTAACGAGTTTGTTGATTTTTTCTTTATTTGTTTATTAACCGACTTCCAAAAAAGGAGGAGGTTATCAGTTCGTCGGAATATTTTTTTTTATGTATGTTACCGCATAACTTTGCACCACGTCAACCGATTTCAATAATTCTTTTTGCAACGGAAAGGTAGTGTCTCAGAGGTGGTCCCGTACTAATATAGTTTTGATCCGATCATTGGATCATGAAATATATAGATATATATATATTTTTTTTAAGTCGGTTTTTTTTGCTAAAAATTACTTGTTTTATTTTATCGATTTTCTGTTTTTTTTTAAATTATAATCAAGACAGTTAAAAGTACTTGTAATTAAGCAGAATTATATATTTGTAATAAATATATGAAAACAGTTATTATATTATTATTTTTCCAAGATCTTAACAATTTAAAACATTTTGAGGTCCTCCACCAACTATTGGCCTCAGGGAATCAAAATTCTAAATCTGGCCCTGGTGAGGAGGTGTGGGTAGAAAATGTTTACGCGACCCATCCTAATGTACATTATAAGTATATATGTGAGCACGTATGTATGTATATTACACTTTTGCTGATAAGTATGGAATCAACAATAGGGGTTTTCACGATCCGGTGCATACTGTTTAGCATGATGCATACCCCCAATGTGTTCGCTCCATGGCATACATAAGTATGTATGTATATACGTGGGCAAATATAAATACTTGCATATATATAAGTGCATGTAAAGCTTTTGTCGACCGCACAGATATGTACCTATTTATGTACCAATTTGTACACTAATATATAAACATTTGCATGTATGCAATTTAGATACATGTATTAGTGTGTGTATTTTTATTTATGTACTAATGTACATGACAACAAAGCGACAACAACAAATTAGCAAAGCTGTTGGTAGCAATGTCGGCCATCGTTTAATGCCTTAATGACAACAATATATTCCATTTTAGCTACATACACACGCAGATGTTTAAGTACTCGTATTTATGTTAAGTTGCACGTATTCCATGGACATACACACTTGAACATCTGTGAATTTTTTAACGACTATAAAAATAAACAATACACTTTTTATGCAAATTAGTATGACTTTTTGCAGCCATTAAAAAATGGTATGCCATGGTAAATGGTATTCAGGAAATGGGTGTAAAATTTGCAACTAAAATGTCGAGTAAATTACAACTTTGCTCTGAATACAAATACCTATATAAATTATTATAAAGGCATGCATAAATTTGTGGTTTTAGTGAAATGGGTTTTACTGATGCCCTGGATACGCAGTTACATATGTATATGTAGTGGCGCGTTCATACTGAATCTCAACTCTCGCTCATGTACTCTGAGATTTGGTCCGTGACAATGCCAGAAAGAGCAGTAGCCGCTAAAGTTACCAAACTTTCTAACTGGCGCCAGCAAGCTAGACGCTGCACAGTGCTGTGGCTCCATAAAAAATGTGAGCAAAAATACAATTATGGACGGGTTTAAATGAAAATAATTATTTAATAGTGAACTTGAGGATGCTGAATTCAAAAAATCCATTTGTTCTTTGATTCCTTTCATACTTTCTCTGTAAATGCAGTTTGAACATATGTTCATATAATTCGTTCGATTTTCAAAAGTGAGGTGTCCAATTACAGGGATTGGCCGACTGATGTGAAAGGGTTACCACATGTTAAAAAATGTATTGAAATTATCTACTAAATTAAATGAATTAGATATTACAGTATGGGTCTCAATCGAAATGGGTTTGAAAAGGCTTCACTTCTAAACTACACGTAAAAGGGTTGCCACCTGTCAAATATACCTTAATTAAGGGAATTAGATAGCTGAAATACAGTATATATATATCAATATGATTGTTATACAAAAGAAAAAGTTTGCCATATTTAGCATGAAATAAAAAAAAAATATTGGTAGACGCAGTTAACAT
This sequence comes from Rhagoletis pomonella, assembly GCF_013731165.1. NCBI lineage: Eukaryota > Metazoa > Arthropoda > Insecta > Diptera > Tephritidae > Rhagoletis > Rhagoletis pomonella. The sequence goes on from NW_023458560.1 coordinate 62,784,616, forward strand.
AATGGTATAAAGGCAATCATTTTATGTTGAACTTTCTTCGCTTTCATTTTTCAACAGATAAAAGGCCATTCTTTTGATTTATGGAATAAAATAAGACATTATTTTTAGATTTAGTCCTTCACACTTTAGTTATATTTTTATTTTAAACAAAATAAATTTGCACTAAAATATAGCGAGTCTAAACTACAGAATTAAAATTTTTTAATAAAAAAAAATTTGCAGTTATCTTAAACATATTTAAAAGGAAAAATTAAAAATTTAACTTAGTATTTCATAAGTGGTGCTTTTAACAATTTTTTTCGTGTAAAGCCTAAAACTTATGTGGTTCTGACAAAAATATTTGGTTTAAAATGCGTCTACTTCCAGGGCCTTTTTGCTACGGTTTATTCATTTTATACAAAAATTGGCACCGGACCACAGCCGTTATCTGCAATGTGAACTTGTTTGGTATTTTTGTAAAGACAATTTAAACACTAAAAAGAATTAAACAGACATTTCCCTAAAAAATTAATTATATGCCGCCAGGAAGCCACTAATGTCGACAAATTGTATACTAAGAATTCTAATAAGAGCATAGCCATGCGTAAGCTCTTCACAGAAAAAATTGTCAAAAATATATTCTTTGAAATAAAATGTTGGTTTGACGTTTCTGTTTCCATATAGATAGTAGAGAATTACAGGAATTAAAATTTTGGAATAAAATTAAACACAGAAAACAATTTTTTTAAACAAAATTTAAAAAAAATGCAAAATTTTAATGGAATGAATAAAAAATATATGTAAAAATAGATTATTTTTTATTATTTTATTAAATATACTACGGGCTGTTGGAACTCCATGATTGAAATATATGTCGTAATAGGTTTGTTCTACAAGCTACTTGTAGAAAAACTCGAGAAAAGATCAAACTGTGAGCGTTGGTCCAAGAAACTCTAAAACTTACTTGTGGAACGCGTATGTGTAACTCGAAGTGACTTCGAGTAGCTTGTGGAACAAACCTAATAACGCTTTAGCGGTTTTTTCTGGCGAGAAGTGACTTCGAGTAGCTTGTGGAACAAACCTAATAACGCTTTAGCGTTTTTTTCTGGCGAGAGAAGAAAATTACACTAAAAAAAAACTCGTGCAGACAATTGTTGACCCAATCGCGGGATTTATGCCCTTGCACGAGTACATCAACCGAATATATTATGGGAATGTCTATCCGAAGTCGGAAAAGAAGTCCAAAGAGCCTCTTTTGTTTTTCAGATTTGATGCCTCGCCTAGTGAGTCTCAAAGAATTTGAAAAGTTTAGGAGGTGTTGTTGGTCGGTAATGATGAAAAATTGGCCAAACTGAACTGCTGCTAGCTTGCTTTAAGAGAAAGTCATGTAAATGTCTGAGACAGTAGGTGGAAGTCGCTGCCTGCGTTCAATGTAGGAGGAGGCACACTGGGCCCATTGTGGTGGTCTAAGACAGGGGCTACCTTCAAACTTAAAAATCAATCGCTACTTTCTATTGCGAAGTTGCACCTTAGAGGAATCATATCTACCTATCATCAAGGGGTCTTATACAAATTTACATATCCCTTTTAAGTTGTAACCGATTTACGTACCCGAAATGCAACTAATTCTTGCGACTAACGTCTTGCTAGCAAACGTCAAGCTGTGAAGTTCTACTTATATTGTGCTCTGATTTGTCTTTGTATTTTGCAAAGTTAATTGTGCTAATTCTGAGTAAAAGTTGCTATAAAAAGTGCCTACGAGCATCTTAGTGTGATAATAATCGAAGCTAAGTGAAAGTTTTGTGATTTTTGTGGTTTATATTAAATTTAATTAAATTTCACTAGCATACATCTAATCTTGCCGAGTCATTTGTTGTTATCATTGTTGTTGTAATTCCTTTGTAGTTAACTGAGATCGTTTCTATTTTTGCACATTTCTTTTTGCTCTTTTTGTTTACTTCTTTTAGTATTTCTTGTCACAGCTGTTTGCGTTGCGTTTATTAAGTGTCACAATACAGTGATACTCAAACTGTTCGCTACATATATTTTTAAGCTAAATACATCAGCTCCTATATTGTTGTGTGTGTTGTGTTAAACTTATTTTGCCTGTCTTTTTATTAACATATGTGTTATTAAATCTTTCAATATTTAGTGTGATCTTGATAACTGCCAAATTAAAAGCGAATCTGAACGCTACTTATCGTGCTGGCTCTGTGATGGTATTTGCCATCTAAAATGTTCTGGTTTGACAGGAAGAATTCTGGACGCTATTAATGATGGCAAAGGTCTTCGCTGGTCTTGCTTAAAGTACAGGTCAACCGAAGTTGATCTCTTTAAGTTGTTTAGGCAAACCAGAAATGGGTTTTCTGAGGTAGGGAGAGAGTTGTCGGTACTGACCGAAAAATTTAAACATTATGAAAATGTATTTAAATCTTTTAAATGCTTAGATACCGTAAAATCTATGAAGGACATTCGTGTGTCAAAACGTAAGCGTCTTCATAGTCCGCCTAATGAAAGGACCGTTCCACGTCAGAACAATCTTCCGAATGACTTAATTAATCTTTCTTCACTTAATTAATCTTCTCCATGTCCACAGACAACGGAGTTATCTTCCTCAAAAGAACATATATCAAAGTCTGCTTCTAATAATAACGACCCTGCAGTATTTTCCCCTTCCCCCGTTGAAGTTGTGGCACTCTACCCTCAATTAGTAACTCAGTTACTCAACCCCGTCCGCCGGTAATCGAGTCTAATACTAGGAGACTGGTTGTGGTTCCCCCAAAGAAGTCTATATTTGTATCTAGATTTTCGAGAGTACTTCCGAGGACGATATAAAGTTTTACTTATCGTCCAAAGTTAAAACTGTCAACTTAAGTATCAGTAAATTTAATTTTAAATATGAAAGAAATATTTCTTCATTTAAAATAGACGTAAATTTAGAAAATTTTGACATGCTGCTTAATAGTTCTTTTTGGCCCTCCGGAGCTTTCGTTCGTGAATTTGAGTATAGGTCCAACAAAAATAATAATTTAGCAAATATTCTCCGTCAGAATACAGAATCAAAAAACTGATTACTAAATCTGCTTTAAGTATTTATTATCAAAACGTAAGAGGCATAAATACTAAATTAACGAATTTATATCTTAATGGCCTTGAATGCAATTATAATATAATTTCTTTGACTGAAACTTGGCTCAAACCTCACACTTTTAATTCAGAGATTCTTTCAAATAATTATCATATCTACAGAAAAGATCGGGAGGACAGAGTCGGCGGTGGCGTACCCTTTGCCGTAGACTCTTCAATACCATCTGAAGAAGTAAGTCTTCCACACATTGAATATGCAGAATTCAAATGCATTCGTGTTCAGGTTGGAAGGGGGTTTACTTACTTAGCTCTATGCTATATTCCTCCCCGATCTGACTTATCAGTGTATTCACAACATGTTTCTTTACTGAAATCAATTAATTCAATGATTAAACCCGCTGATTCATTGATTGTGTTGGGTGACTTTAATTTACCAAATCTATCATGGAACATCATTGACAATGATATTGTACCTTTCTCGTCTAGCGCGTGCAACAACGTATTTTTAGAGGAGATGGCTGAACTCTGCCTGAATCAAGTTAATGTACTTCGCAATAAGTTTGGCAAAGTATTAGATCTTGTTTATGTTGATGATGCATCTAAGTCGGCTGTAAATAAATGTGACCCACTAGTTTTGCCCGAAGATGTCTACCACCCTGCTATTGAGTTATCTTACGAAATTATAAACGATGGTCAAAATTGCGATGTCCAAACATACGAGCCAAATATTCGCTTTGATTTTTCGAAAGCCAACTTTAAAAAACTGAAGAATTGACTAAATTGTCGTGGCCTATATACAAAGAAAAAGTTGAGCAAAGCGTTGCACATTTTAATTTTACTGTACATAGATTATTTGAAAAGTATGTGCCTAAACGCATGTGTGTTCCTGAAGAACAAACACAGTTATGGTTCACTAAAGAACTGAGAAACTTGAAAAACAGAAAGTCACGTTATTTTAGATTACACAAAAAAACCGGCTTACACTCATACTATGTAAAATACTCACTTTTGCGTCACAAGTTCTTTGAATTAAATAAAAAGTGTTATAAAGATTACTTGTGTAAAATCAAACGACGTATTATATATAATCCCAAATCATTTTTTGATTTCGTAAACTCCAAGCGAAATGTACGTGGGTTTCCTTCCGCCATGAAGTATCAAAATACCGTCTCTGGTGATAATCAAACAATTTCTAACATGTTCGCTCAGTATTTTAAATCCAATTATTCCACTAACTCCCAAGCATACTTTGACTATCCTTTTAAACTAAGTCCAATTAACTCAATACATAACCCTATAATATCTCCCGATGATGTTTTAGTTTACCTGAAGTCCTTAAAGCAGTCTTTTAGTTTTGGCCTGACCAGATTCCCACTAGTTTTCTTAGAAATTGTGCTGATTATCTCCATGAGCCGTTAACAGCCTTATTTAATTTGTCTCTTAAAGAGGGCGTTTTTCCAACTGTATGGAAGGAATCGTTCGTAACCCCCTTAAATAAAAGCGGTAGCAGGTCTTCAGTGGAGAACTACCGGGGCATAGCTAAGCTTTCTGCAATTCCTAAATTATTTGAAGCAATTATAACAAATCGGTTTACGCATTCTATCACTTCAAGCATTTCATACAGTCAACATGGATTTTGCAAGGGCAAATCAACTTCTACAAATTTACTTGAATTAACATCCTATATCTCAAAAGCATCTAGTGAGAGCAAAACTGTTGATGTTATATATACTGATTTCAGTAAAGCATTTGACAAAGTGTGCCACTCGTTGATCTTCTTGGTCTTCCACCTAATTTTCTACGTTGGATCTCTTCATACCTCTATGATAGATCACAAAGGGTATTGTTTAAAAATACTATCTCTGACGTCATTGATGTTACTTCAGGAGACCCTCAGGGTAGCCACCTAGGCCCGATTCTGTTCTTGCTTTTTATAAACGATATTTCTACAGATTTAAAATTCTCCAAAATTGTAATGTATGCAGATGATGTAAAACTTTATAAACCGTACGTTTCAATTAAAGAAAGGTCTTTGCTACAATCAGACTTAAACAGCATGGCTTACTGGTGTAAAGTAAATCTTATGCCTCTAAATCTTTAGAAAAGTAAAGTAATGTGCTTCTCGCGAAGAGCTGTTCTGGCAGTTTCTTATATAATAGGTAACCATAACCTGGAACAGGTATACAATTTTGTGGACCTTGGTATCACAATGGATCCTAAGCTTAATTTTAATCTTCACATTAATGTGACAGTCAACAAGGCTAAAGGTGTACTTGCATTTGTGAAACGATGGTCAAAAGAATTTAGTGACCCTTATATCACTAAAACCCTGTTTACAACATTAGTTAGGCCGATTCTGGAATACGGCTCGGTGGTTTGGAATCCAAGGTATCAAATTTACTCAGACAAGATAGAATCATTTCAAAAACAATTCCTACTTTTTGCCAATTTTGAATTGCACGACCCACTCCGTTGCTTATGCCAGGATTTTAACTCTCATTCCAGCACGTTTGATATATCAGATCCGCTTTTCAGCATTAAGAAAGCGATACTCTCCTCTCTCAATAAGTGAATTATTGACATAAATACATAAAATCAGCTGATGAATTTCGTTCTGTAGCTGAACAGTTTTAGATCTCAACACTTAACAAACTCCTGCCTATCGTGACTCGGCACAAAAATTTAAAATATTGGTTCCGTACGTCATGCGGACTGCGCCCCTCGTGCGGATGGGCGGGAATGGAGGGTAAAAACCGTTGGGATTATTATTATTATTATTATTATTAAACGAAAATGAAAATTAATTGCAAATTACCGCACGGAAAACAATAAAGAGTTCTACTAATTGGTGGATGTTGGAGAGAGTTAACCTTCTAATGAACTAATTAACTGAAGATTAAAGAATTATCTACCAGAACAAAGCGATGACAAAAATGTGAAAATACCACAGGCATGGATGAGAGACAGCAACAAAAGGAAGGAAAAATAAGGAAGAAAGCGGCTAAAGATGTAGGTATGTTTGTGATGAGCAAAGGCACCTACAGGAGGTGCAAAATACAAATGTGCACATACAATGCCCTGCGGGGAAAATCTCTAGTTTTGAACTGGTGCGCTTCTAGTACATTTAGAACCACTACTAGTTCACGATAAATCTCTTTTGCATGCAAACAACTGGCGAATTTAACACAGCGATGTCATAGGAATTGGAAATTGTCCCCCGCTGCATTACCTTTTCTATAGTTCAGAACCAGTCCTAAATTCGACATATGGGATCTAGTTCGCTTTGCACCCCATTTTTTACAGTTTCGAGCCAGATGTAAACGAAAAAAGTAACAAGATGTTTTCTTTTTGGGTTACCATGGTAGCAATTTTTAATTATTTGCAGAGAAATGTATTTTCAATCTGAAATCAAATTTGTTTGAATGAATGTAAATTAAATTTGTGCATTTGAAAACACGTTTACATACCTTTGGCTGCAGCTGAATTTGCAGAGGTGCTGACTGCTATTGGTCATGTTCCAGAGGGTCCCATAATGTTAAGATGTTAACACAAATATTAGTTTTGTATTACCAAACTATGAAAAAGCATCTGCGACGTGCAGACTGAAAGCGTATATGAACGAAAAACCCGCCAAGCAAAAATCTATTTAAAGTAAACAAGCCCCCCGCTGCATCCCTTTTTCAGCAGTTTCGAACTAGTTCAAAATTCGCCGATGAGATCTAGTTCGTTCTGCATCCCTTTTTCGATAGTTTTGAACCAGTTCTAAATTCGTAATTTTAGATATACATTTCTAACATTGTTTTTTAAAAGTACCACATATCGCTGCTTTTGAACTGGTGGCGATCTAGTTACTATCGGACTGGTTCGTTTTTGGCGATAAAGATGTAGTACGGAACTACAAATTTGGTTCACCAGTTCGGGATTTCCCTACAGGGTGAAGGAAAGTTTGAGGATGTATGGGAGCTGCGTATGTGTGTAAACTTTTCCGGGATCAGATAAGGCAAAAGTAAATTGCAAGGCGGTTAATCTATTTAAATGCACTAAATAGTGAGGGACAATAAAAACTGGATGAATAGCTAGACGTGTATCTATGTATGTATGCGTGTAGGGATATGTAAGAACGCTTAGTTTAGCGCTGAATAGTTGCATGCTCGAATGCACAGATTTACGGATAGAAAGAATCTACGAGCGAAAATTGGAAATACGATCTACGGATCTACGAGCGAAAATTGGAAATACTACAAAATACGGCTTGCTGCACAACAACAGCGAAAATTCGGCTAATTGCGCGCAGAAATCATTGCGGAAATGCGAATGTGAAAATTTGGTGCAAAAACGTAGAAAAGAAGAAACTTGGCAATAGGAGCAAGCGATTGAGAGAAGGTAGAAAGTAAAACACCGGTGGATGTGCTTATGTATGTATGTAATCATTAGGGCGTTCCATAAAAGAACGGGCATTTTTTCCGAACCCTTATCCTTAACGACAGCTAGGTGCTCACAGGACTCTCTTACCCGATGAGTCAAATGAGTTCTAGTCCTCGAATGCATTGAGAAACCTTACGCCTTTGCTGCACACAATGATATTGCTGTTGCTAACCTGTAGCGATACAGGCTGCACCTCCTGCAATATTTACTTATGGAGAGTAAAAGTTCTGCTTAAATAATCTCTGCCGCTTTGGGAACTCAACAAAAGAGACACTATCGCGCCTTCTTGAGCGTGAACCCGTTTCTGGCCAAAAGATGAGCACATATGCTCCCGACTTCTAAAAGCTGTCTTAGAGCTTCTGTGGATGGTAGAACCAGACGAAGTATTGTGAAGAATAGAGGGCAATAAGAGTTCAATCGGAGGAGGCATAGGCCCATTGCCTTTCCGTATATGTCCTTAAATTATCCAAATTTTTTGTGCAGCCCTTCTTTTGCAGTTTTTCTTAAGCTCTAGAAGCTTTCCGAAAAGCGGTATTGGGTCACTCTCGTGGGAAGTCCCTGCGGTCATGGGGCTTATGGTCCAGCGGAACGCCTAATGCTTAGTTCTTAGTTATCTTCGTGCATCGAGTAGTGGCCGAAGTGAGCGCGATACACAGCAGATGTGCAGATTAGTCTATCTGCTGTGGCTAGCTGCTCTGTCCACATTCTCCACTTGTGAAGACAGGTAACGCAGGGAAGGTTTTACGGTCCGAATCGCTCTTCTTGATCATACCTCATATCCCGTTGCCGCACACTCGTTCGATTCTTCATATTCCAGAACATCACTGTGTCCTATGATCCAGTAAAGATTGTTTGTGTGTTGTCGCAGAGCAAATTACACTAAGTTGACTAGAGTTTCAGTATGGGGCTTTTAGACTGTGGCTGATCTTTCCGAAGCCAAAATTAACTTTGTTGCCATTCTTTATTACTTTATAACTTTCGTTGTTTAGAGGCAAGACTGCTTGCAATATTGTTCGATCTGTTTACTGCATTGTCGAAGTTTCCAACACCCTTTAAGGCATTCCTAAGATATACAAATTCTTCGATCATCTCCAGGATTTGCGCTGCGCCAGACGTTTCTAACGATGTTGTCGCCTACGATCTGCCGATCTTTTGTTTTTGCAACAAAGCGTCGGGTACGGACTCCCTGCGCTTTTCCCTTCTAGGTGATGTTACTGCGAGTTCCATCACCGCTCGTTAGCAGGTCTTGTATTCATCGGAAGCAATCTCAACAGGTACTGTTTGAGGGCGTATAACGCTGACTGTTTACGTATACTGCAGGCCTCTCAGTTCATTCCACTTTTATGAGGCAAACTAACCTTTGAACTCGCCGTACCAAAGGTACAATAGTTCTTATGTAGGTGAGCGCGGTTGCGGTAGTGGGTTTTTCGCGACATGTTTTTGCATTTGCATGTTGCATCTACACTACAAAGTCCAGCTCAAATCGGCTAGTCTTCCACTTATGCCAGCTAGCGTGCTATTTCTACGAGTTCGGACTAAGGGAAGAGGAGTGGATCAAAATGAGTTTGTGAGGGCGGGTTAAGAGGTTGGGATCCTGGAATCGTGAACGAGCCTTCAAACGCCAGGACGGTAGTCAAGTCGGGATAAGTATGAGCTTGGTCCGCTACAGTATTCAGACCATACTTATGCCAGAGTTACGCGATGTGTTCTTTCGAACATAGGTCATCATTGTCATTGGCTGGTGCCAATATCAAACAATCGTCCGCGTACGAGATCAAGTAAACTCCTTCCGGTGGTTGTGGGAGCTTCGAAATGTAAAATCTAAGTAGAATCTAGGAAATTTTTTCCTTGGAAATATAACTAACTACTGCTGGTGAGAGGTAGGGGAACGAAAAATGGCGTCGAATGGCTTTGACAAGTTCAACGCTCCAAAGACCGTTCCTTCACAGTAGCGGTAATGATTAAGACCACGAGTTGTCTGGGTGTTTATGGCGTTAAGTACGGTGGTACATGAAGTCCGGGCGTAAAGGGTCTTCACTACTAGGGAGAGGAGTGTTAAGAGCGATACGACTCCCCTTTGTAGTCTGGTTTCTCCGCTTTAAGGAGCAGAGTCGCCATCGACCACTTTTAATACCTCATCAAGTCTATACTCACCTGAGCCAATTATTTCTCCATGAGCATACATGTAGGGTAATGCGCTGGCACAATAGCTGTCATCACGTCTCGACGGGTTTGTCAGAGACCTTGTGGTTTACCAATCGCCGATTCTCCAAATTGAGATCCCTGATGCATAGACGGGCTGGGTGGTGTGGTAGCTTTAGCTGATATGGAGACTATTCCATCTGACAGGGTTTTTTGATATACAATTTGAAATCTCAAGCCATAATGGGTTCCACAAGTAATGGAGGAAGAGAATCAGCTGTCCGGACAGA
>NW_023458560.1:62794548-62810104 GCF_013731165.1 Rhagoletis pomonella
GTTTCCGTAAAGAAAAAAAAATGCGAACGAAAACTCTTGGGAACGTTCTCAAGAAGAAAAGAATGAGAACGAAACTTTCGGGAACGTTTCCAATGAGAACAAATTAAGAACGAAAGTATCGATAACGTTTTCAAGGAGGATGAAATAAGAGCAGAAGTGTGGGGAACGTTATGCTAGAGAACAAAACGAGATCAACGGCTTTGAGAACTTTACGTTAAGAATGAGAAGGGCGTCTGCATGTTGGGATGAAAAATCGTTTCAGTGAGAACCACGATTTTTAATTCTAAGCCAGATTAAAACTGGATCATTTCAACTTCCACATCGTTTATCATTAGGCTGTCCATTTATGTGACAATTTTTCATTTTCTGTGCAAGAAAAGTTCGTGTCTTAAGTATTTCGTTGACTATATTTGGATAATTATTTTTCAATTCTTTTTTGATTAATTCCAATATTTAAACATTTCATTTTATTCTCGCTTTCATTCTGCGCGAATAGTTCAGAAAAGATTTGTTCCCGTTTTGTTCTCTGTCAGAAAGTTCTTGAGACTTTAGTTCTCAAATTGTTCTTCGAGAGAAAGTTCCTTAGACTTTTGTTCCCGTTTTGTTCTTTGCCAAAACATTCCGGAGACTTTTGTTCCCATTTTTTTCCTTAGAAATGTTCCCGAAAGTATATTTTGCATTTTGTTCTTTGGGAACGTTCCACAGGGTTATGTTCTTATATAATATCCATTGCGAACGTTCTCGACAGTTTTGGTTTTGAAGCGTTCTTGGGAACAAAACTACGAGAATGACATTTAGTTTCGATCATACTTTTTCTCGGCCCCTGCTGTTGTTTAAGTGATGAAATTGCAGAGTTCTTTATTCAAAAGAGCTTAAAAAATAAGCTTTCTGAAGAGTTCTTACTAATTTGGAACGCACTTCTAGTAATGCAATGGCTTTCAACAAGGACTTAACTAGGATTTCAATCAAGAGGAGGAGCCAATACCAGTATGAAGTGACAATCAGCCTAAGTTGCAGGCGGCTCAATAGATGAAGCACCGTGGAACTCTCAGTATCCAACATACTCTACTAATTTTGTTTTTCCGTCCTGTTAATTTTAGTGACAGTTGAAGTTAATATATCCCACTTCCCGCTCTGCGATTAAGCCTAGAGCTGTCTTTATACATCGAAGTGGATTTCGAGTGTACTTCTAAAATTATTTATTCTTCCATTCGTTCTTCACGGGAATCTTAAATATTAAAGTAGGTAGGGATTAGTCTAGAACACTGATGGGCACTGCCTTGCCCGCGGGCAAAGCTCTTTTAAGCCTTCTATACATTTTGTATAGGCGCGAGCAGAGTAAAAGCTCTCTCTGCCCAACGCTGGTCTAGAAGCTTGAGAATTTTAGAAGGGATGTATATAATTTTTGAGTGAACCAACCTGGTGGCACTCCATTTTGTACAATAGACGCCAACCTTATTGACGTCACACACCTGTGCCGCATATCGACTGCTTCTTGAATGACAATTACACCTATACAACAAGTTTAAAAACTGAACTTGCAATTGGTGGATATCGTCTAGAAGACGTAGCCATCCCACACAAAACTCGAGGGAAGGGTTTGTGGGGTGTATGGTGTATACCCCGAACACCTGGGAATCTCGCTTAGCTTTCGTCAGGCGTAACTGAAGGCAATCGACAGGGCCACAAAACTGGTAGAGTGTGATATGATATCCCAAGTTGAAATCTACGTCTTCACCGACAGCCAGGCGGCAATCAATTCTTTTACGAAGCAGTCGATAGTCTCCATGGTAGCCTTTTCTTAACGAGATGGCTCAGTCATTTCGCCCAAAAGTGGTATGGGTTCTGGGACACTACGACATTGACAGGAATTGCAAAGTCCATAAACTGGCACGACTTGGCACTAACTTTCTTATTGAGGATACAAAACGATAAAATAGGAATACCCTTACAAACTTGAAAGCTATCAGCATGAGGAAATCACCTGTAAAACTGCTAGGCAATTGTGGCCGCTGTTCAGCGTTAAATGCACTGGCTCACTATTGAACCTAAATAAGCCTAACATCAGTTTGCTAGTAGCTGGTATAAATGGACACTGCCTAATTGACAAGCATGCCTATCGACTAGGCGTAAGATTACATGACTTCTGTAGAAGTTGTCAAGATAAAGATAAGGTGGAAACGATTCTGCACATGTTGTACCAGTGCCCTACTCCATCCAGACGAAGACTCTCCACTCTAGGTAGACAATTCTTTGATAACTTGGAGGGCCTTATATGCGTGGAAATCAGGGATCTTCTAAAATTCCTGCGGGATTCAATATGGTTTTAGGAGAGATTGGAGGTTGCTGACCCCACATGTGGCATCGCAATTGGCCTTGAGCCTTAGTTAGTCTTATAGACGACCGCTAAAACCTAACATAACATAACCTGAGGTCTTGTTTGGAGGCATCGGTGTATATGGCCACAGAATTAGGATACAGGTTAAGGGCGAGGTTCCATTCACATCTAGAGAGAATTGTTGTGATTACATAATATGCGCCATATTTTTTGAATTTAGGAAAAAATCCTGACAGTATAGAGGAAAACGGACAACAGATTCGTATTCAGCACATCAAGATACATAAGGAAAGGATAGTATATATTTTTTAGTGGGCTGTGTATTTCGACTCCACGCTGACTTGGGAAATTCAGAGACAGTTAGGGTTATGGTCTTGTAATAAATCATAATCATCATAATTTAAATGCTAAAATGGGAGTTCTATTTTTCCGATCAAGAATAATTGTTTTTTTTTTAGTTTTTTTCTCAGATGTTATTTCTCCATCATAACGGTTAAAAATTACCGAAAAAACACAACCACGAATATTTTTGATCGAAAAAAATAAAAATCGCAAAATATCGATTAAATTTGACCGAAAAAATAAAAATCCAAGTTCAACGATTACACCCGCACACAAAAAAAAGTGGCATGTGCTTTAAACCAGACCTACCTACCGACATGTATTTCGATCTAGTGAGTCTTCCGATTGATTCGTACACCTCCTAAATTTCAAGTTAATTGCGAAAATTGTGAAAAATTACAAAAAATTCGCAATTTACTCGAAATTTTGAGGGTGCAAGGGTCAAACGGACCTCAAATTCGGATTCAGTGGGTCGAAGTAAACACATGTGGGTAGGTGGGTGTGGACGCACCACTTTTTTTTTGTGCCGGTGTTATTCTTGATCGAAGAAGTAAAAATTAGAAAATAGCAATGTTGCAGTGATCTAAAAATCTTGATATATGTATAAGTGTTATTTTCGATCCCTGGACAAATGCGTTCCTAAGCAAAAGTACATATCCATTCACTTAAATTCTTTTTACTGTTTTTACTTGGACAACGCCAACTCATTTCTTTATTTTTCCATTTTTAATTATAGAAAGGTAATTTGTAACGCCACCCACAGTCGTTTACCACCCAAGAAGGATCTAAGGTAAAACTCAAACCAATATTTCATAATTATCTCTCTAATTATGCTTAAGTTGGATTTTGTTGCAAAATTTTTGCATAATTAGTTCAAACAACAAAGGAAATCACCGCAGCAAACCACAACTTACTAACCGCAATTTATGCCACAAGCAAATGGATAAGAGCTTATGAGCTAAAAATTAGCAGTGCGCTTGCGCATATATATATATACATACATAGATACTTATACTCATTTTCAATAGTTCACAGGGATTTTCATCAATTTGTGCCACAAATTCGGGTAATTGGCAATTTTCTTTTATTAGCCGATTTCTACCTTGTCTATATGTACAACAACAAGTACATATACGAGTAGAGGTACATTGAAATGTGCGCATGAGTGTGCTCGCACTGACCGCTGCCAGTGAAAACAACTTAATCCTCTTGTTCTAGCCGTCGAAGGGAAAATTGCAGATGAATTTGTCAAAACATTTACTTGGACGTAAAGTGCTGCGAACCTTTGTATTCAGCCGCTAATAGAGGAGAAATATTTTTTTCATATTTTTGTATTTGCATTCCATGGCTATGCTTTTGTATTTACCGCTTGGTGTTTTTTTAATAATTGCTAGTTAATAATTATTACACTTGTATGATCAGCGGTGAGATTAAAAAAATGAAAACTTTATATTGCAATTAAATAAAACAAAGCAATTCAAATAGTGTGGGAAATGTATAGAATATTTCAATCGGAAAAAGTTCGAGCATTTCAAGTATCAAATTAGTATTGTACATGCAGCAGAGATCTGCACTATTTTCGTAAACTCCAACAATAGCATCCAAAAAAATCAAAGCTTATGTATGTATGGCTGTGAAAGTTGGCATACGCAATGTCGCAAAAAGGCAAATCGAAAACTAGTCTGCATAGCTTTTCAATAGAGTTTCTGAAAGAAAACCAATTTCTGCAAAATTTCCAAAAAATCTCAAAAAAGTCTAATGTTTAAGTTTGAAGGACTGTAGAGCTACTCAACTTCCTCCATTTTTTTGTTTGAATAAAAGTTTTTTGCCGCGTAATTTTGCAGAACTTTTTCTTTCCAGAAACCCTAAGCTATTGGAAAGCTTTTATTTTGATTTTCAACCATTAAATTTTTTCGACATTTTGGATAAAAAAAAGTTCAGTTTAATTTTATAGAACTAATTTTTTGCTTTTCAGGAACTCTAGAACTATTAACTATTGTAAAGCTACTCAGAACAATTTTAATTTTTTTTTTACATAAAATTTTTCGACTTTTTTGAAAAAAGAATTTTTAGGTGTTATTTTGCAGGGCCTTTTTTTTCCTTTTCGGGAACTCTAGAACTATTAGCTATTGTAATGCTACTCAGAACAGTTTTAATTTTTTTTTACATAAAATTTTTCAACTTAAAAAAAAATTCGCGAAATTTTGCGGAACAATTTTTATTTTCTTTTTCAAACATTAAAATTTTTTCGACTTTTAGCAAAAAAAAAATTTTCGCGAAATTTGGCAAAAATTTTATTTCCCTTTCAGGTACTGTAGAACTAATAAATAGCTACGAAGAACAGCTTTTTACTTGCCGTTTTGGGTCTTTGGGTGTTAAAACACCCCCCGTGGGTCCGCCACTGAGTAACGGGTCGCGGTAATGTAAAAGCTCATTAACAGGTCTATTCTGCGCTGGTAATAAAAAGCTTGTAACCGGTAAATAAAGTACCTGTCAGTTTTTAAATCCTTTTCGCATTCTGTGTACTCTTGTAACCGGTAAATTTTGTTACCATCTCATAAGCTGGTAACAAATTATTGCCCCGTAAAATATGCAATGCCAGAATTTCCAAAATTCTTCATAGCTGAATTGCTGAATATTTTAACTGCATTACCAACGTAACTAGAATCGCGGTGACAAGAACTGGTAACACTTTTTGGTAATAAAATTTTCCGGTTACAAAATCTTTGGTAACGTGCAGAATAGACCTGTAAAAAGAGTGTGCTAATGGTAATGTAAATGATAATAATAATGGTGATGGTAATGGTGGCGTCAAAAGTAATGGTAATGGTGAAATCGAAGGTAATGGTAATAATAATGATAATAGTAATAGTAATAGTAATGGTAATGGTAATGGTAACCTTACTAGTAACGGTAAAGGTGCAGGGAAAGCTACCAGTTCTGAAGCAGAATGTTACCAGTTGCATTTCAGCCCTTCTAGTTCACGTTGTATCCTTTTTCAATGTTTGCGACTGGTATTTTTAACATGGCGGTGTCATAGGTTATGTCAATTATCCGCTCCTGCATCAGCACCCTACCAGTAGAAATACTAGTAGCATCATACCAGTTGACGGTATAGACTGCCTATTCAAACCATACGTATGCGATTTTGCCTTGGCGCTGCAACAGTGGCAATGGCCGACAGAGCAAAGCTCTTACACGCCAAATTAAGAGATCCGAGTTCGAATCTCAGTGAGCGAATGTTTTTTTATTTTTTATTTATTTATTTATTTTTTTTATATCTTTTGTGGTAATTTTTAAATTGTATTGCTTTAAAGAGAACATAAAATGTATATCTTTTGATTTTTTTTATGATATCTGAGTATTTACGTTTTTTCCAAATGAATTTAAATTTACAATTTTTATTTTATATGTAAATTGAAATAGTAATTTACTTAGTTTACTTTAACAACCTCCAAGCGGACTCGAACCTGAGATCCCAGAACCAGAATTGGTAGTCTCACTCGACGCCACAGCCGACATTTGTGAGGAAAGCAATTAACCGCATTTTAGTTTTGGTTTTGGCAATTCAAATACAGATGTCCCTGATCACATAAGTGGTTCGAAATCGTCGAAATAGTAGGTCGTCGCTTTAGCACATACTAGTTAATGAACTGGTATTTTTACTGGCTGGTTGGCATTATTGCCCATGACCAACTGATAATACCAGTTTTCCAACTAGAATTTCTACCAACTAGTTTACTTTTATCTACGAGGAACTGGTATAATTATAGTTCAAAACGAACTAGTATGACTTTAATCCTTAAATAATAGTTCACGAACTCGAATTTGTGCATACTGGTTCATCTTTTCACTGCAGGGTAATAATGGTAGTGGGCACATTTGTGGCAATGATACATACTAGTAAAAGTAATTCTTCATTTCCTGCTTAATTTATTTCTGATTGCTTCGACACTTAAACATTTTTGTCATCTAATTATTTTCGATGCATTTAGTATCAATTAATTTGCCGCCGATATCGGAAGCATTCAGAAAATCTCATCACTTCCACTTAATAAATCCTCGAGCTCATACATACATACATATGTACATACAAAGGTATGTACACCCACCCAAAATCTGGCAAACATATAATTTGTGTTAACCACAATTTCTGCGACTGCAGCAACACCTCCACACCAGACGCAGCGGAGAAACCACGCCCGCCTCCCCAGTGAAAGCTGACACGGCAATTTTGACACGCACTTGAATGCTGTCAAAATTCATACGTTCCGCTTAAGTCGCAGCCAAATAAGTGTGTAAATAAGTAAGCAGGCGAAATATGTTAACAAGCAAAACATAACACCAACAACAACAATAGTAAAAATTCAGCACAACAGCAGCCAATTATGTGGAAAAGTGTACGAAAAGAATTTCATGACATGTGAGGAAATCAGCAAATTTTCGAAAGCGATGGGTTGCACGCTAAGCCAAAATCGAAAAAAGCAAAAACAGAAAAAGAAGAAGAAAGCACAAAAATCACCCTCGAAAAATCCAATTGGATGGATGGATGTAAACAAGTGCTAAAAGCCGAATTCACTGTAATTACTTAATTAATTCACACTACGAAGGATGTGGTAAGCCATCGAGCGGTATGGGTGATGAGTGTGGTGGGTGGCGGTGTGAATGCAAGGAAACAAATGCCCGGGAAGACAAGGATGTACGAGTATATAGAAATCTGGCAAATGTGTTCTTTTTGTTTGAGAGCACTTAAGAGAGACCACCGCACCACACCACCGCACCGCATCGCACCACCGCGCAGCAACCAGCAGACGGCCCGCCCACATATCCGCCCAGCCAAGCGTTTAGCTAAATGACAAGCTTAACCGCATAGCACGCAAACAAAGGCGCTTGCAGCGAGCGAGTTGGGTGGGGCAGGAGGAGTAAGCGAGTGAGCATTAAGTATTCTTCTTTACAAATCGACCGCAACATGGAAAAAAATGCTGTCGAAATAAAAACTTTTGCTGCCAAGTCGCAAAACTCAGGATTCACGAAGCCTTAGTAAGTATTAGTAACAACAACAACAAAAGTAACAACAAAGAGCAACAACATCAACCTGGTAAGCCGTTGTCATTGTCAGCATGCACACGCGGGCGCATCCTCATTCCCTTACGCTTGTGGCCTTCTTTCCTGCTCATAAGCAGTCGGTGTGGTGTGCCCACCCATAGACAGTCGCAGCGAACGGAAGCAATAGAAATGTCATAAACAAACCGATTAAATGCGAACATGACAACAATAATGATCATAATAATAATAATAATAGCAGCATTCAAAAAAAAAGGGGCGCTAAAACAAGGGGGTGTGGCAACAAATGCCAACACCATCAAAAACACTTTAACGCCTCCACGACGCTTTCTGCTCTGCCTGTCTCTATTGTCATACTATTCACTGGAACTCCTAACCGCACTCTGCGCAATTTATTGAAATTATGAAGTGTGCCAGTGTGGCGTGTGGTGGTGTGTGTTGGCGTGTAAACGGCCAAAAGATGTACCCAGTTTTTAAATGTCACAATTATTTGGCATAAAAATGGGATTAAAATTAATGTCAGCAGCGCTCGTGCAAAGGATTGAGCATCGAAGTTGAACAGTTGAACGGGTGGAAAACTTTTAAGTAAACTACATTGATGAGTGTTTTTGACCTAATTAAAAGATTTTCATTTCGAAAATTGTGTATACTTCGAGTTTTCGTGGGACGAAGTGAAAGATCCTAGACAACCTAATGTAAAGAATGATGGGCATCTAAGCCAGACATTACAAGATACTTTCAGCACGTAAAATTAGAGAACGCAAATAATAATTGCACAACTCAACAAAGCACCAACAACTACCCGCGGCACAATGACCACTGGTTTTTTATAATTTTCTCCGTATAATCAGAATCTGTCCTGTAAATTATTCATTTGGCTGCAGTGTTTGAGATATTTTTGAATTAAATGGCCAAAAAACGGATTTTTGAAATTTGTTTAATAAAAGTTGAAATACCGGCTGCGGAGGTAAAAAATTAGATTAGGTAAAACTATTTAGAGGCAGTTTGACGTGAATTCGTAAAGCAATATATTCTTAAAATTCAAAGCTGAAATTCACACACACATTCCCATTTTCAATCTTAAACAACAACAATTATGAATAACTTCACTTTTTATTTCCAATTCTATGATTTTAAAATGCCTTGTAAATGCCAGAAAAAATCACGGCCCACGAATTGAGAGAATGCTTTCACCTTATAATTTTTTTTTTTTCATTCCAGAAATATAAGCCCTTTTCCAAAAATAAAATTTTGTTTGGTTATCAAGTTCATTTAAATTTTGTACTAGTTATCTCTTAGGGTCTAAATTCATTGGTCAAATGTTTCAAAACTTTGTAAATAATTTGAGAAATGTATATATGTATTAGAGGTTTACGCCGACAGGCTTTGCGGCGGCGGCGTGGTCAACTTCAAAAATAATCGGCGGCGGCGGCGACGCCGGCGCGTCTGTAAAGGCCGGCGCTACTGCCCATAAGAGCCATGAGGCTACTAATCTTATCATGTCATCTCGTCAGCGTTAGGCATTCGCCTTGTCAATTCAGATTATAATTCTACTTATTTCCTTATTAAATTAGTTTTAAATTTAAATATTGTTACTTCCTACTTGAATTAAAATTTTGAGTGCCTGGCGCTGATGGATAGGCGAACCGAAGAGGGTCCAACGCAAAGAAAGTTACTTGTGCAAATTGGGGCAACAACATCTCAAGTGACAGTTAATGCATGGTCGGGCATACCACAGGTCACGCATTGTGGACCACTGTTGTTTATTCTATTTATAAACGACTTGCTTAACTGTTTTAATTTTGCAAACTGCCTGATGTTTGCAGATGATGTTAAACTTTTTTCAGTTGTGCGTGATCTCTCAGATTGTAATCGTGTTTAGCTCGATCTAGATGAATTTCAGCAGTGGTGTACATTAAACTGTTTGAACCTAAATATAGGTAGATGTTGCGTAGTTACGTTCTCGAGGCAGTCTAGTAGTGATATACCTTTTGACTATAAATTAGATGGTTGCGTTATAAAGCGGAGCACTGAAATAAAAGATTTGGGCATTATTTTTGACTCCAAACTCGCGCTTACAAAACACGTTGACTATATTGTATCTAAATCGTTCTCAATGATAGGCTTTATTAGGCGAAATACTCAAGAGTTCAGAGATCCAGTAACTTTAAAATCCTTTAGTAAGAAGCCGTCTGGAATACTGTTCTATAATATGGAGTCCATATTATGAAGTGGACTCGATCAAAATAGAAAGAGTTCAAAAGATTTTCACCAAATTCGCTATTTGCAAGTTGCCCTGGCAAGGTTATGTTCCTCCCTATATTGGCAGACAGAAATTGCTGGGTCTCCAGTCTTTGAAGGAAAGAAGAGATTACTCCTTCATTACATTTATTTATAAAATAATCAATGGGCACAGAAATTGCGCTTATTTAACAGATTTACTTATACTATATAATCCCCCGCGTAATTTAAGAAACAAAAGGCAATTGGTTGATGCTCTGCATACCACGAATTATGCCAAAAATTAACCAATTGCTAGATCATTGAATTGTGCAATACATATTCTAGTGTTATCGATTTTAACTTAAGTATTGATAGATTTAAGAATAATTTGTTTACAATATTCACCTAGAGTCTTCACTAGTCTGTAAGAAACTAGTTCTGTAGACTGAAATTAAAAAATAAATAAAGAAATGTACTACATACATACATGGTTCTCTATGTTCTCTATAGATCCGTATGTACTATTTAAATTTAAAGAAATAAAAAAAAAAATGTAAAGCTAAGTTATTGGAGTAATTTATTTCGCTATTAATAAATTTCTGAAATAACGTTATCTACCGTTATGTTAAATTAAGGGATTCTTACGATTTTTTGCGGGTTATAGATTGAAAACTAGGGTGGTCTACTATTTTCCGGGGGTTTTATCCATCAACTCCCAGCAGAGCAGGCCTGGTTAAAATTTCCACTAAAATTTTAAGTGCCAAATTTTCCGAGGGTAAACAAAAGTAATGAAAAATTCTACTAATTTCCATCAAGAAGGGGGAACTTTAACCCTGTGTAGAAAACATTTGCGATGTGATGGAGCAAAACCTTTCTGGGGTTTGCCGACCACTTGTGAATGCTAACATAGTTTTCACACAGCCACATAGAACTTGTATACGTCTGTGGGACCCCGGAATAAAATAACTTACTTATTTAAAATCTGTTTAAAAAATATTTAACTCTTTATTAAAGAAAAAATACACAAGAAGATCAATTTGTTTTTGTTTTATCTCCAATAATCGAGGAGTTAGATGCAATAAGGGCACTTCTGTTAAAACTGCTTTCTGAGATATTATCGTTAAAGTCTTTTGGTGTGTGACAACTTTCTTGTTGTTGTAGTAATCTGTAAAAAAGGAATATTGTTGTGGTATTGAAAAAAATTGTTATATATTCTGTAGTAGTAGTTCCTTCAAGCGATGCGTTTAATGAAAACTTTGTACAAAATTCCTTAGGCGCCGAACGCCGCCGCGCCGATATTTTCGTAACTCGGCGGCGGCGCGTGAGTAATGACAAAAAACGGCGGCGGCGGCGGCGTGGCTCGGCGGCGTATACCTCTAATATGTATGTATGTATGTTGAAATTTTGTACTTTTCTTGATACACTCGATTATACTCATTCGAAGAAGAAAAAACTTCACTTTGATTAATACAATACGACAGTTAAAAAAGAACAAATAGGTATGGATTTTATGGAAAAATATTTCATATTGCGATTTTATTAAGTAGACATTTTTTATGGACTAATCTTTACGGAACCAAGTTCAAAAAATGTGAAAAATGCGTTTTTTAATACTTTTGATCCCGAATATCTCAAAAACTAAAACCAATTGAATAATTTAAAGAACGAAATCAGAAAAATTTTTATAGCTCAGATATTTTTTATACAATTAAGATCTGGAATAGCTATTTTTAAAGAGGGGAAAATGTAGTTTATTTAAGGTAAAACATTAGGTATGGGTTTAATACAAGTATAGGGTGTGATTAACCCAAAGTCACCATAACCTTTTTTCGGTTTTTTCTCAAACCTTTTGGTTTACTAAGTCAATCAATGGTTATCAACTAAACTTACTAAACTTCAAAGAACTATTGCCGTGTGCTGTACGGAGCTTTCTCTGCAACACCTGATCTTGATCTTGACGCACTGCTGCGCTTACCGTCACTATGTGTCTTAATATGTGGGGAAGGCCACCTGCACGTTAAAAATACTCGGATGTTGGTATAACACTGAGTAGGGTGAGGCGGAAATCGCTGGCGGCAGAGATCTGAGCAATTGTGTATTTTCAATGCCACAGGATAGTACGCCACCATTACCTCTGTCGAAGAGATTCTATTATGTTAAATTACCTAAGGCGGGATGTTGGTTTAATACCAGCACTGAGCCCGGAGACACAAACATAACGAGCTCACAAACATAACGAGCATGTTTTCCTCTGGGTGCCAGTTCACTTGGGAGTACCTAGTAATGAGACATCTGACCATTTAGACAGAACTGGCTCTGACCAGGTATTCCTCGGTCCGCAACCAGTTATAGCGCTCCCACCTTCGGCCATCGAAGCCACCATCAGAAACTGGGTGAATGCTTCACTCAGCAATTACTGGGAGGCATCTACGGGCTGCAGGTGGGCAAAACTCATGTTGCCTTCAATCTCAGAAGGTCTATCCCCGCGTGTGGAATAATTAGGTATAAGACATTTGGCCGCGATACGTTGAGAGACGAACACCTGAGCACTTTGAACAATCTGCTTAGGTTTGTTCGTAAATCGTGCAGATTTAAAACAAATTAAAACGGACATGAAAACCAGTGGACGGCATGTAGTCTGAATGGATCCGACAAGAAAAAAAACTTTACTTAAAATTTGCTTAAAGCAATGGAAAGACACAACTTTCCGCATATCAGCGAACATAAGATTATATCAGAGTCCGTTTAACATTGTCCAATTTATGACCGGTGTTTTGACCCAACATCATGATTTTCAGTTCTTCGATCATAACTTAAGATTTTGGGGGTGTATTTGAAACTCTGCTAATGCCAAAATTATTTTTAGACCTGTTCTACCACTTCTTCTACACGACATAAAAATTACATCCAACCACTTTTTTTGTAGCACCGTGTAATTATTTTGGTAAGTTTTTTTGTCGTGCAAAAAATAAAGATAAAGATAAATATAAATATAAATATTAAACCAATATAATGTTGGTGATGATAATGGTAATGCTATAGGTAATGTTAATAGTAACAAGGAGTAATCGTAATAGTAATTGCAACAGAAATGGTAATAGCGATTGTACTGTATAAGCTAATGGTAATGGGAATACTAATGCTAATTGTAATGGCAGTCGTCGTTTTCGTGTTTCCCTTCGTATTTATCTTCGTATTCGTGTACACATGTTCGTATTACGCATTCGTCTTATTCGTACTGGCGTATGTTATCGTCTTCTTTCGTGTTCATATTTATCCTGGTCTTCAGCTTCTTAATCCTACAATTTTTTGTCTTCGTTTTCGTAATAGCGTCCGTCTTCGTATTCGTTTCGGTCTTCCTTTTGGTCTTCATCTTCCTATTCATCTCCGTATTATAGGACCTACGTCGTCGTCGCCATAATCATCTTTGTATTCGCTTTCGTCGTCTTCACCTTCGTATTCGTGCTCGTCTGCGAATTCGTAATCGCTTTCGCATTCGCCTTTGTATACAAGGCCGTCAAGAGAAAACTTGGGCCCCGGACTGAAAAATCGCGGGCCCCTGTACATAAATTGTATTCATTTAAAGGATGTGATTAAAAGAGAGTTTTATATGTACGGTTTCTTTAACGTATAAAAGCCTATAATGAAGGAGAATTTTCTAGCGGAAATATCGAAACAAATTGTTTCTATAATGAATTTATGCTTTTTTTATTAATGTGTTAATTATAGATATAAGATAAGCTGGTCACGATTAGAATTAAGATTAGGATTAAGATTAAGATTGAAATAACTTCAATATTATGCAGAAAAATACTCATACAACACCGTTCGGTTTATTTATAAAATTTACGTGAGGACTGTGCTTCCATATGTGCTATAAGGTTTTATTTTTCGAAAAGAGTTGCCACCTATGGTATATGGGTATCCACGGCAAAGTTTCTTAAAAGGCTTCATTTCCTAACTACACATAGGAGGGTTGCCACTTGTTTAAAAAATCGAATTCAATTTAAATTAAGGCAATTAATTAAATAAAATTGGTATCACAATTTGGGTGTCAGACGACTGAAAAAGGTTTTAATTTGAAAATATTTTGAAGAGGGTTGCCACCTGGTTCAAAAGTCGAATTAAATCAAACTTCATATGCACAAACTGCATAAAATAAAAAATTTAAATATATAACGAAAGAGTGGTAAGAAATCTTAAGTATGAATATTTATGATAGTTTCGAGGTATGTATTTGAAGAGAGTTGCCACCGGTTTAAAATTTGTAATTCAAATTATTTAATAAGTTGAATTATTAAAATACATATGGGTATTATTGGAATTGGGTTTGAAAAGGCTTTATTTCTGAACTACACCATTTCCAGTTGTAAATGAGAAAGCGTCAAATGAAATTGCGAAAGCGTCATTTGGAAATAAGAATAGTCAATTGTAAATGCGATATCGTCATTTGAAATTGAGAATAGTCAATTGTAAATGAGAAAAGGTCAATAGTAAATGAGAAAGCGTCATTTGTAATTGAGAGTAGTCAATTATAAATGAGAAAGCGTCAAATGAAAATGCGAAATCGTCTTTTGGAATTTAGAATAGTCAATTGTAAATGAGAAAGCGTCATTTGTAATTGAGAATAGTCAATTGTAAATGAGAAAGCGTCAATTGAAAATGAGAATAGTAAATTGTAAATGAGAAAGCGTCAAATGAAAATTCGAAAGCGTCATTTGGAAATGAGAAACTCGTTTTTATTCAGAAATTATTTAGATGTTATTAAAAATGCAAGTTTATTATGTCCTAACTTGCATATCTTGTAAAGATAAGGCATTTCCATGGAAAGATGTTGCGTGCTGAAATACTCTCGCGCAGTCTCCTCCGGTGATTATAGTTTTCGCGTCATCCACCAAATTCTCCAAATATTGCAGCCGTTGTTCAACAATGTTTGGCCCATTTATGACTGGGTTTGAGATATGCCCCTTTACATGCATTTTGATTTTTCCCCAGATTATTTCAATGGGGTTTAGCATGGGGGAATATGGCGCTAAACGCAGCACTTTATTAATGAAATGTCCAAGTAATTTATATATATGCATATTTTTAACATACTTCATTTATATACTTTTTAATCGTAAAGTAGTTCTTCCGCCAGTGTAAAACAACTGCGACTTCCCGGCGAAAATAAAACCGAATAGTGTTCTCTATCGAGCTACATACATTGATCCGAGACATACCGTAATGGTTTAAACAGATTCAAGAAGGTCATGATGAACTACATACATACATTTATATGTATATAAGTAATTCGTGAAGGTTTTTCGGAATTCGACCGGCATCGTTTTCATCCGAATATTGGCCAGCTTTATTTTCCTGTCTTCTTATCTATGTACATACTCTAATATGACGTAGCTTACAAACAGCAAAGATGAAGATCATAACCTTCTGAAAACTTAAAAATTCCGTTTTCAAACGCGTTTTATAGCGACATAATTGATTAAGTGTTATCAGTGATAAGCGAATTTAAATCATCTATTATATATGCAGTACGCAATTCATTTACTTTTATTTCTCATTTCCAAATGACGCTTTCGCATTTTCATT
>NW_023458560.1:62810204-62836412 GCF_013731165.1 Rhagoletis pomonella
GGAAGCGGCAGTTGAACAACAACAACAATTTGCAGTAGCAGAAGCATAAGCGGAACTACTACATTTATTGCCATTTAGCGTCGGTCGCCGTCCTTTGCTTTGGATGGATCGGGTTTGGGTTGGTCGGTCAAACGAGCTCATAAACGCTTGTCATAATGCGCCGCTTAAGCACCGAAGCGAGGATATTACAAGCTACTACAACTACACAGCACAACATAGCCCTTCCCTTTTAAGCGGCTAAATGTCAGTTTGGCCACACGCCTACCACCAGCCTGCTAACTAGCCAACTCACACGCTTAGTGATTACACGCTCACTTGCTAACGCAGGCAATGCCGCAAACGGCTTTTACTCTAGGCGGACAAATGCACTATTCTACTAGATATATATTTACATACTTATTATGTAGCAACGAACGGGCATTTTTTCCTCGCCCACTACTTTTTCAACATTCTAGCGCAAGAGAAAAAAAAAAAAATAATAATAAAAAAATCGTCGGCACACGTTTCAACATTTGACTTGTTGTTTACTGGTTCTAAATCAACATCCCGGAAAAATAAGTATGAGAAAAAAAATAAAATGTATCAGTACTCAAAGTAAATAGGCTGGTAGGATTTTCTCAGCGCCACAAACAACCCTTGAGTGGCGCATTTTTTGACAGGCATTTGTCATGCGGAAGTATTATGCTCGCTGCTTCGTTTTGTATACCCTTTCGCAGGCATTGCGCTAGCGCTCGCTCTCTATCCATTACAGGAAGCATAATATTTGCATACAAACAAGGATGAATGTGTATGTACACCAACACTTGTACATATGTTTGCTTATTACGCGCCCTTTTCTTATAATTCTCAATATTTTTTCAAGTGTTTGTACACATTTGTATTTGTTGTAAATATTGTTAAAGAAAATACATACATACATACTTTTTTCATATCCTTTTGCTAATTAGTTATGATCAGTCTAAAGTTGTTTTAAAACAAAGACGTGAAATGCTGTTTTTGTTTTTTTTTTTTGAAGAAATATTACTCGGACTTAGTATACAGGGTGTCCTAGGCCACCCGTCCACCCTATCTAAAATGTAGGGTAATGTTTTGATTGACAAAATGCAAAATTATGGCCTACCAGATCACGGATGCTCTATCTTTTGATTGTATTACCGACTTCCGCTTTCGAACCGGAAGTGGGTTAATCTGACCGGAGGTCTGTTTTTTTTTTTTAAATAAGACATCAGTATTTTCACTACAGATTCGGATTCTAAGGATAAAACTACGTAAATTTTGTTTGGCACTTTTTTCTCGGAAGTGCCTTTTTCAACCTCTAAATGACCTTAGAACTCCAAATCGTCCTGGACTGCTTAAATGGGTGAAAATGTTTTTTATTGGAAAACGCAAAAATACGTATTACTAAGTCTGGGATGCTATATATTTTGGTTGTATTACCAACTTCCGTTTTCGAACCGGAAGAGAGTTAAGCAGACCGGAAGTGCATTATTTTAACCGGAAGTCTATTTCAGAAAAAAGTTTCCGACAAAAGTTATGTATTTTTGTCCGCAGAAATCGTATATGCGGTAAAAACATGCGGATTATACGAGTATTAAAAAAGGGCTTCCGGCCAGTTCAACCCACAACCGGTTGAAAGCGGAAGTCGGTTGTACCACCAAAAGATAGAGCATCCCTGAATTGGTAGGTAAAATTTTTTGCGCTTTTCAATAAAAAAAACACTTCCCACCATTTTAGAGGGGGTGGACTTGTGGTCTAGGACACCCTGTATATGCCTTTTCTTGAGATGCTAACATCTTCGTCGTTTTCTTATTCGAAATTACAACAGTTTTGTAGTTAAAAATTAATACTAAGTGCAAACAGATCCTTCTGTATTTGGCCCCTTTTTTGTATTCATAAGCCTGCTTGCTTTGCTTGTCCTTCGATAAATTCCGAGCCAATGACCCTTTCTACCGCAGCATCATCATCCATTTTACGAGACGATTAAGTCAACACAGTCCACTGTTGAACGTTCATAAAGACACAAAGAATTTGTACCTAAAACTTTGAAAAGGTGCCTAAAATAAGGACTTCTTAGTCTTTGTGACTTTTATTTACTTAAACTCATTATAAGTTCAGATATCAGAAAAATGTAGGAAAGTAAGAATTTATTAAGTATCTTCGCCTCAAAATGTCTGGTATTTAGGATCGAAAGAGCATACGGGTCAAAAGAGCATACTCTGATTGCGAGGTTAATAGCACAGGCCTTACATTGGTGTTAAACTCAACATCAATGAGAGATGTCAAATATCTGGGAATTACTCATGGGGCTTAGTTGAGAAACTATTATCTAGATATGAATATTAATAAAACTTGGCGGATCATGAGGACCTGTAGAAAGATCTTCGGTCGGACCCAGAAAGTAGTTTGGTTTCTATAATTTCAAATCACCCTCTACCAACAAAATAAGTTCGAACTACATAGTTAGAAAATGAATGACTTTTCGAAAAGGTGGCAACTCCAATCAAAAGTATTTTCACATTATAGCTTTCTGTGACACTCATATTTAAATTTAGCATAAACATATCTTGTGTATAAGTTAACTAAATTCGACATCTCAAACAGATCTTTCCTAAACAGTGATCGGACTTCTAATACATTGTGGTAGATCTGCCACTTTTTTGAGCATCTACCGCACAAGGTATGAAATTTACCACATATTCGCATTTTTGAGTAGTTTTATTTTTGCTCGACACAATTTTCTTAATTTTAAGAGCAAACTGTAAAATAATAAATTTTCTCAATAATCAATTTTTCGACAGGAAACGTAGTTTTATTGTGTTAAATTGCAAAATATATGATTTATAAAAAGAATTAAAGCGAAAATGTTAAAAAACGGTGATTTTCGTGAAAGTATTAGCAAATTTCAGTGCATCTAAAGCTTCCAAGGCATTGTTTACTTTTACTTGAGAATTTTCAAAATTGGCAAATCCCAAGTAGCGGTTACTGGAACGTGCCATATTTGTTCGCTGCATCGTGATGTGATAAAAAGAAAAGCTGGCAGCACTCCGCAAGGTTGCAGAAATCTCTAAAAAAACGTCAATCTTGCACTTTATTATACTAAGATTAATTTTTTTTTAGATTCTAATTCAAATGTTTGCAATTTAGGTGAAACCTTGCAGAATTTTGTTTAATTTTTGTACCTCAAAAATATTCTACATACAATATGTTCAAACTAGAGATTACTTATAAGACTTTAATATTCCAGAGAATTTGGGCATAATTTAATTAAATTCGACTGGTGGCAACACTAATGCCATTACCATTACCCTTGCCATTACCATTACTAATACGATTACTCCTTGTTACTATATACATTACGCATTTGCGTTCACTGATTTTACGTGCTGAAAGTATCTTGCAATGTCTGGCTTAGATGCCCATCATTCTATACATTAGGTTGTCTAGGACCTCCTTCCTCGTTGTCGGACGAAAATTCCAAACATACACAATTTTCGAAATGAAAATCTTGTAATTATGTCAAAAACACTCATAAAGCACAAATTCTAACAACTTTTGTTGTAGTTACCTTAAAAGTTTTCCACCCATTCAACTGTTCAACTTCGATGCTCAATCCTTTGCACGAGCGCTGCTGACATAAATTTTAATCCCATTTGTATGCCAAATAATTGTGACATTTAAAAACACCACCACACGCTACACTGGCACACTTCATAATTTCAATAAACTGCGCAGAGTGCGGTTAGGAGTTCCAGTGAAATAGTATGACAATAGAGACAGGCAGAGCAGAAAGCAGCGTGGAGGCGTTAAAGTGTTTTTTTGATGGTGTTGGCATTTGTTGCCACACCCCCGTTATTTTAGCGCCCCCTTTTTTTTTTGTTTGAATGCTGCTATTATTATTATTATGATCATTATTGTTGTCATGTTCGCATTTAATCGGTTTGTTTATGACATTTCTATTGCTTCCGTTCGCTGCGACTGTCTGTGGGTGGGTGGGCGGCACACCACACCGACTGCTTATGAGCAGGAAAGAAGGCCCACAGGAGGGAGTAAGGAAATGAGGATGCGCGCGCGTGTGCACTGCTGACAATGACAACGGCTTACCAGGTTGATGTTGTTGCTGTTCGTTGTTACTTTTGTTGTTGTTGTTGTTACTAATACTTACTAAGGCTTCGTGAATCGTGAGTTTTGCGACTTGGCAGCAAAAGTTTTTATTTCGACAGCATTTTTTTCCACGCTGCGGTCGATTTGTAAAGAAGAATACTTAATGCTCACTCGCTTACTCCTCCTGCCTGCCCCATCCTACTCGCTCGCTGCAAGCGCCTTTGTTTGCGTGCCATGCGGTTAAGCTTGTCATTTAGCTAAGCGCTTGGCTGGGTGGATATCTGGGCTGGCCGTCTGCTGGTTGCTGCGCGGTGGTGGTGCGGTGCGGTGGTGTCTCTTAAGTGCTCTCAAACAAAAAGAACACATTTGCCAGATTTCTATATATTTACTCGTACATCCTTGTCTTTCCGGACATTTGTTTCCTTGCATTCACACCGGCACCCACCACACTCATCACCCATACCTACGGTGACCATAAATATAGATTCAAAATGAAGGACAATTTTTCAAAAATATGCCTACATATATTTACGTAGTATAAATATATCAAAAAAATACATTTTAAACTTTAAAAATGAATCACTTATTATTATTTTTTACATGAATATTTATAAAAGGATAGTAAAACATATTATAATTACAATAGCTTACACGAAAAGTGAAAATATTTAAAAGATTATTTTATAGGTAAATTTTGAGTCGTTCAAAACGAAAACAATACCCTTCTTTTTTTTTTTTTTTGGTACTTTTCGCAGCTATTTGTCAAAAATCGACGTCATGGATCGACGTAAACGACGAGTTACAAGTTACAAAAATATATAATTTGTGCAGATTGCGCTCCATAGCATCAACATTTCTAATCCGATTTTCATTATCTTTGGCTCATATCTTCTTTATCGAATTTTTAAAATAATGAAAAAAATAATCAAATGAAACTGCGTATTTGATTGAAAATCTCACTTTTTTCGACTTTGACTGACTTTGATTTGACGAATGGTCGCCTGTAGCACTAATAATTTTCATTGAAGACGGCACAAGTTATATATTTTGGTAAGAGACACATCAACACCCTTCGAGTTGTAAGTCGCTTACGTTGATTTGGAGATTTTTTCATGAGATATTGAAGAAAAGCTACGAAAAGTATCAAAAAACACTTTTTTGAAAAACATCCATCCATTGTCCGATAATTTTAAAATAACGAATAAAATGCGGGACAAATGCAGGACACTTGGAAAACATCAGTACATTTTCAGGTTTTTCAGGTTTGAAAAACTACGCAGGACCGACCTTTGAAAAACAGTACGCTCCTGCAAAAAACAGAACGGATGGTCACCGCACCCATACCGCTCGATGGCTCACCACCACATCCTTCGTAGTGTGAATTGTAATTACAGTGAATTCGGCTTTTAGCACTTGTTTACATCCATCCCATCCAATTGGATTTTTCGAGGGTGATTTTTGTGCTTTCTTCTTCATTTTCTGTTTTTGCTTTTTTCGATTTTGGCTTAGCGTGCAACCCATCGCTTTCGAAAAATTGCTGATTTCCTCACATGTCATGAAATTCTTTCGCGTACACTTTTCCACATAATTGGCTGCTGTTGCTGTTGTGCTGAATTTTTACTATTGTTGTTGTTGGTGTTGTTGTTTTGCTTGTTAACATATTTCGCCTGCTTACTTATTTACACACTTATTTGGCTGCGACTTAAGCGGAACGTATGAATTTTGACAGCATTCAAGTGCGTGTCAAAATTGCCGTGTCAGCTTTCAATGGGGAGGCCGGGCGGGCGTGGTTTCTCCGCTGCGTCTGGTGTGGAGGCGTTGCTGCAGTCGCAGAAATTGTGGTTAACACAAATTATATGTTTGCCAGATTGGTTTTGGGTGGGTGTACATACCTTTGTAAGTATGTATGTATGAGCTCGAGGATTTATTAAGTGGAAGTGATGAGATTTTCTGAATGCTTGCGATATCGGCGGCAAATTAATTGATACTAAATGCATCGAAAATAATTAGATGACAAAAATGTTTAAGTGTCGAAGCAATCAGAAGTAAATTAAGCAGGAAATGAAGAATTACTTTTACTAGTATGTATCATTGCCACAAATGTGCCCACTACCATTATTACCCTGCAGTGAAAAGATGAACCAGTATGCACAAATTCCAGTTCATGAACTATTATTTAAGGATTAAAGTCATACCAGTTTGTTATGAACTATAATTATAACAGTTCCTCGTAGATAAAAGTGAACTAGTTGGTAGAAATACTAGTTAGAAAACTGGTATTATCAGTTGGTCATGGGCAATAATGCCAACCAGTCAGTAAAAATACCAGTTCATTAACTAGTATGTGCTAAAGCGACGACCTACTATTTCGACGATTTCGAACCACTTATGTGATCAGCGACATCTGTATTTGAATTGCCAAAACCAAAACTAAAATGCGGTTAATTGATTTCCTCACAAATGTCGGCTGTGGCGTCGAGTGAGACTACCAATTCTGGTTCTGGGATCTCAGGTTCGAGTCCGCTTGGAGGTTGTTAAAGTAAAGTAAGTAAATTACTATTTCAATTTACATATAAAATAAAAATTGTAAATTTAAATTCATTTGGAAAAAACGTAAATACTCAGATACCATAAAAAAATCAAAAGAAATACATTTTTTGTTCTCTTTAAAGCAATACAATTTAAAAATTACGACAAATGATATAAAAAAAAAAATAAATAAATAAAAAATAAAAAAACATTCGCTCACTGAGATTCGAACTCGAATCTCTTAATTTGGCGTGCCAACTAGAAGGGCTGAAATGCAAACTGTCTGGTTCACAACTGGTAGCTTTTCCTGCAGGGTACTGCCTTTACCGGTACTAGTAAGGTTACCATTCCCATTACTATTATCATTATTATTACCATTACATTCGATTTCACCATTACCATTACCTTTGACGCCACCATTACCATCACCATTACTATTATCATTTACATTACCATTTAATTAGCATTTACATTACCGCTTACGTTAACGATACCGTTACTCAGTGGCGGACCAACACCCTAGAAAGAATGGAATGTTGGTATAATACGGAGTGGTGCGAAGCAAAAATTGCTGATGGCAGAGATTTAGGTACTCGTTTAATCCCTACTCATCGGAACTTTTTAGTCATGGCTCTAAAACTGACTCAGAGCCATGAGCAGCGCTCTTTGGTGTTTTTTTTTTATGATCTATCTATTTTGGAGTTTTTTCATAGTTTATGTATTGAATGGGATGATAAATAGTTCGTTCTAGGCCTTAAAGACATTATATTTATATATTAAGTGCTAAATAGTTGTAGAACAAACCGGCATTCAATCCTAAAAACATTAAAAAACGTACGGCGCTCGCCTCTCGACAGTCAATGACACGCCTATGAGTGTACATACGTGCCATGAATTTGCCATTTGAGTTGGGAATCGGCGTAAATTCTGGGCCCATAATTTGCCGGATATACAATAAAAAGACCCTGCGACGCCAAATGCTCGATATCTGTGAAGTGAAAGACAAAAAAAACTTGGTAGATTTTCAATAGTTCTAGATTTCCCGAAAAGGAAAGGAAAAATTCTGGAAAAAAAAGAAGTTTTTCTAAAATTTTTTGTGCCAGGTTCACGCAGCATACTACAGGACCCAAAACGGCAAGTAAAAAGCTGTTCTTCGTAGTTCTAAAGTACCTGAAAGGGAAATAAAATGTTTGCAAAATTTCGCGAAATTTTTTTTTTCTAAAAGTCGAAAAAATTTTAATGTTTGAAAACGAAAATAAAAATTGTTCCGCAAAATTTCGCGAATTTTTTTTAAGTCGAAAAATTTTATGTAAAAAAAAATTATAACTGTTCTGAGTAGCATTACAATAGCTAAGAGTTCTAGAGTTCCCGAAAAGGAAAAAAAGGTTCAGCAAAATTAGGCAAAAAATATTTTTTTTTCAAAAATGTCGAAAAATTTTATGTAAAAATAAAAATAAATTAAAATTGTTCTAAGTAGCTTTACAATAGTTAATAGTTCTAGAGTTGCTGAAAAGCAAAAAATTACTTCTGTAAAACTAAACCGAAGTTTTTTTATCCGAAATGTCGAAAAAATTTAATGTTTGAAAATCAAAAGCAAAGCTTTCTGCAAAATTACGCGGCAAAAAATTTTGATTCAAACAAAAAAATCGAAGAAGTTGAGTAGCTCTACAGTCCTTCAAACTTAAACATTAGACTTTTTTGAGATTTTTTGGAAATTTTGCAGAAATTGGTTTTCTTTCATAAACTCTATTGAAAAGCTATGCAGACTAGTTTTCGTTTGGCCTGTTTGCGACATTGCGTATGCCAACTTTTACAGCCATACGTACATAAGCTTTGATTTTTTTGGGAAGCTATTGTTGGAGCTAACGAAAATAGTGCAGATCTCTGCTGCATGTACAGTACAATACTAATTTAATACTTGAAATGCTCGAACTTTTTCCGATTGAAATATTCTGAACATTTCCCACACTATTTGAATTGCTTTGTTTTATTTAATTGCAATACAAAGTTTTCATTTTTTTTCTAATCTCACCGCTGATCATACAAGTGTAATAATTATTAACTAGCAATTATTAAAAAAACACCAAGCGTTAAATACAAAAGCATAGCCAGGGAACGCAAAATACAAAAATATGAAAAAAAATATTTCTCCTCTATTAGCGGCTGAATACAAAGGTTCGCAGCACTTTGCGTCCATCCAAGTAAATGTTTTGACAAATTCATCTGCAATTTTCCCTTCAACGGCTAGAACAAGAGGATTAAGTTGTTTTCACTGGCTGGCAGCGGTCAGTGCGAGCACACACATGCGCACACATTTCAATGTATAGACAAGTTAGAAATCGGCATTTACAGCGGCTAATAAAAGAAAATTGCCAATTACCCGAATTTGTGGCACAAATTGATGAAAATCCCTGTGAACTATTGAAAATGAGTATAAGTATCTATGTATGTATGTATGTATGTATGTATGCAAGCGCACTGCAGTGTGCGCACTGCATTGGGAAACTAGCCGCATGATTTCAGCTGCCAGCCACACTTGGTGGCAAAATGTAAAGCAACATCCAAAAGCAAGTAATTACTATTGTCGAATGTTTTTTTTTTTTTTCTGGTGGCACTGCTTGCCGCTACTGTGGTGCTGCTGGAATCACTATGGTATGTGATTTTTTGTATAGCAAAATCTCTTTGAATCGGCTTTTCGAAATTTATTAAGAGATTTGTAGATTTTTTCCGCAGTTTTTTTTTTTTTTTGAGATCATGCTCCGATTTTGATCTTTTAAAATATGTATGTAAATTTCGTTATACATCTGCAATATTTGCCAATTTTTAGCTCATAAGCTCTTATCCATTTGCTTGTGGCATAAATTGCGGTTAGTAAGTTGTGGTTTGCTGCGGTGATTTCCTTTGTTGTTTGAACTAATTATGCAAAAATTTTGCAACAAAATCCAACTTAAGCATAATTATATTATAATTATTATAATTATGAAATATTGGTTGGAGTTTTACTTTAGATCCTTCTTGGGTGGTAAACGACTGTGGGTGGCATTACAAATTACCTTTCCATAATTAAAAATGGAAAAATAAAGAAATGAGTTTTCGTTAAAAACAGGAACGCATTTGTCCAGGGATCGAAAATAACCGTTATATATCAAGATTTTTAGATCATTGCAAAATTGCTATTTTCTTATTTGTACTTTTCTGAATTATTTGCAATTTTTCGGTTTTTCGTAATTTACTCGAAATTTAGGAGGTGTACGAGTCAAACGAACCTCAGATTCGGATTCAGTGGGTCGGAATACATATCGGTAGGCGGGTCTGGTTAAAAGCACACGTCACTTTTTTTGAGTGCCGATGTAATCGTTGAATTTGAATTTTTATTTTTTTTTCGATCAAAAATAATCGTTGCTGTGGTTTTTCGATGGAGACTGTGTTTTTATGAAATCCTTGATCGTCTAAAAAATAAAATCTGAAAATAACGCTTAGAATATCGGACAGGTTCTGCAATTCGCTTCCGAGTAAATTTCAATCCCTGCCAATTTGAATTCAAAACGAGTTTAATTGAAATTCAAAATAACGATTATTTTTGATCGGAAAAATAGAAATCCCATTTTAGCGGTTAAATTATAATTTTATTAAAAAAGATCATAACCGTAACGGTCTCTGAATTTCTCAAGTTAGCCTGGAGTCAAAATATACAGCCACACTAAGAAAAGTGTCGGGGTTCGGGAATATAACTATCCTTTCCTTTAGTATTTTGTTGTGCTGAATACGAATCTGTTGTCCGTTTTCCTCTACCCTGTCAGGATTTTTTCCTAAATTCAAAAAACATGGCGCATATTATGTAATCACAACAATTCTCTCTAGGTGTGAATGGAACCTTGTCCTTAACGTGTATCCTTATTCTGTGGCCACATACACAGATGCCTCCAAACAACACCTCAGGTTAGGTTATGTGAGGTTTTTGGGGTCCTCTATAAGACTAACTAAGGCTCAAGGCCCATTGCGATGCCGCATGTGGCGTCAGCAACCCCCAATCTCTCCTAAAACCATTTTGAATCCCGCAGGAATTTTAGAAGATCCCTGATTTCCACGCATATAAGGTCCTCCAAGTTATCAAAGAATTGTCTACCTAGAGTAGAGAGTCTTCGTCCGAATAGAGTAGGGCACTGGTACAACATGTGCAGAATCATTTCCACCTTCCCTTCATCTTGACAACTTCTACAGAAGTCATGTAATCTTACGCCTAGTCGATAGGCATGTTTGTCAATTAGGCAGTGTCCTGTTATACCAGCTACTAACAAACTGATGTTAGGCTTATTTAGGTTCAATAGTGAGCCAGTGCATTTAACGCTGAACAGTGGCCACAATTGCCTAGCAGTTTTACAGGTCATGCTATCTGTCGTTGGCTATTTTAGTAAGCCCATCGGAAATAAATAGCTTGCAAGTTTGTAAGGGTATTCCTATTTTATCGTTTTGTATCCTCAATAAGAAAGTTAGTGCCAAGTCGCGCCAGTTTATGGGCCTTGCAATTACTGTCAATGTCGTAGTGTCCCGCAACCCATACCACTTTTGGGCGAAATGGCTACCATGGAGACTAACGACTGCTTCGTAAAAGATTTGATTGCCGCCTGGCTGTCGGTGAAGACGTAGATTTCAGCTTGGGATATCATATCACACTCTATCAGTTTTGTGGCCCTGTCGATTGCCTTCAGTTACGCCTGACGAAAGCTAAGCGAGATTCCCAGGTGTTCGGGGTATACACCCCACAAACCCTTCCCTCGAGTTTTGTGCCTTTTGTGTGGGATGGCTACGTCTTCCAGACGATATCCACCAATTTCAAGTTCAGTTTTTAAACTTGTTGTATATGTGTAACTGTCATTCAAGAAGCAGTCGATACGCGGCACAGGTGTGTGATGTCAATAAGGTTGGCGTCTATTGAACAAAGTGGAGTGCCACCAGGTTGGTTCACTCAAAAATTATATACATCCCTTCTAAACTTCTCAAGCTTCTAGACCAGCGTTGGGCAGAGAGAGCTTTTACTCTGCTCGCGCCTATATAAAATATATAGAAAGCTTAAAAGAGCTTTGCCCGCGGGCAAGGCAGTGCCCATCAGTGTTCTAGACTAATCCCTACCTACTTTAATATTTAAGATTCCCGTGAAGAACGAATGGAAGAAGAAATAATTTTAGAAGTACACTCGAAATTCACTTCGATGTATAAAGACAGCTCTAGGCTTAATCGCAGGGCGGGAAGTGGGATATATTAACGTCAACTGTCATTAAAATTAACAGGACGGAAGAACAAAATTAGTAGAGTATGTTGGATAATGAGAGTTCGACGGCGCTTCATCTATTGAGCCGCCCGCAACTTAGGCTGATTGTGAGGTCATCACTGGCCACTTCATACTCGTATTGGCTCCACCTCTGGATTGAAATCCTAGTTAAGTCCTTGTTGAAAGCCATTGCATTACTAGAAGTGCGTTCCAAATTAGTAAGAACTCTTCAGAAAGCTTATTTTTTAAGCTCCTTTGAATAAAGAACTCTGCAATTTCATCACTTAAATAACAGCAGGGACCGAGAAAAAGTATGATCGAAACTAAATGGCGTTCTCGTAGTTTTGTTCCCAAGAACGCTTCAAAACCAAAAACTGTCGAGAACGTTCTCAATGGATATTATATAAGAACATAACCCGGTGGAACGTTCCCAAAGAGAACAAAATGCGAACTATACTTTCGGGAACATTTCTAAGGAAAAAAATGGGAACAAAAGTCTCCGGAATGTTTTGCCAAAGAACAAAGCGGGAACAAAAGTCTAAGGAACTTTCTCTCGAAGAACAATTTGAGAACTAAAGTCTCAAGAACTTTCTGACAGAGAACAAAACGGGAACAAATCTTTTCTGAACTATTCGCGAAGAATGAAAGCGAGAACAAAATGAAATGTTTAAATATTGGAATTAATCAAAAAAGAATTGAAATATAATTATCCAAATATAGTCAACGAAATACTTAAGACACGAACTTTTCTTGCACAGAAAATGAAAAATTGTCACATAAATGGGCAGTTCAGCCTATTGATAACCGATCTGGAAGTTGAAATGATCCAGTTTTAATCTGGCTTAGAATTAAAAATCTTGTTTCTCACTGAAACGATTTTTCATCCCAACATGCAGACGCCCTTCTCATTCTTAACGTAAAGTTCTCAAAGCCTTTGTTCTCGTTTTGTTCTCTAGCATAACGTTCCCCACACTTTTGCTCTTATTTGATCCTCCTTGAAAACGTTCTCGATACTTTCGTTCTTAATTTGTTCTCATTGGAAACGTTCCCGAAAGTTTCGTTCTCACTCTGTTCTGTTCTTGAGAACGTTTCCAAGAGTTTTCGTTCGCATTTTTTTCTTTACGGAAACGTTCTAATTTTGTTTCCGTTCAAACTGCTCTAAATACTTTTGTTCCCGTTTGGTTCTTTGGTAGGAACATTCTTGACATTACATTTTGTTCTCGTGCAGAACTTAACCAAACCTGGAACGCGTTCTCGGTCCTTACTTAACAGTGAAAAGCTTATCGAAACGTAAGCTTGTGACAGCTGAGCAAATGACGTGCAATGACGAGGAAGTGCAATAAAGTATGGGCTTACTTCTTAACCGAGTCCTTTACAATTCGTTTCGAATCACTTAAACTCACTGCTATTACTGGACAAAGAAAAGGTGTCGTCCAATTTCTTGATGTTGGTTTATTCTTGCGATGAGAATGTGTCGTATTTTGAAACGAATTTCCGTCATTCCTTGTGAAATATGGCTTTTTTTT
The DNA here is from genome assembly GCF_013731165.1 of Rhagoletis pomonella. NCBI lineage: Eukaryota > Metazoa > Arthropoda > Insecta > Diptera > Tephritidae > Rhagoletis > Rhagoletis pomonella. The sequence continues at coordinate 62,823,630 of NW_023458560.1, forward strand.
TGTTTGAACTAACGTTACTCAGTCGCCTTCTGAAATAGCGCGACATTTTCCCAATAAAAACTTGCGTTTGTTAACTGAGAGCAATACCTCAGAACTGGGCTTAGATCTAAATTTACGTGCATCAGTTAAGGTTCTTAGACTTCAAAGTAATCGCTTCAATAAAAGTTATATACCGATATTACATACAAGCATTCCTAAAGGAAGATGAAATTACCAACGCTGTAAGGACCTGACTCCAGCCAAAGAACATTTGGAATGTGGAATTTTTTTCTGCCGCCTTCTATGTATTTACATACATTCCTAACATGCTCCTTCCAACTTATCTATCGAACTCAAATATCCTCTGCCCTAAACCAATAAAACAATTTGCATTTTGTCACCAAGCACACACCGCCTAAATTAACCTTAAAATTGGCGATTTACACCTACGCAGCTGAGATACGAAAGCAGATATAAGTACTTGAGGCGAAACCAAAAAATTAGTTTACCCAAGGGCGGATCAACGACAATAAGATTGAAATTAAACATTAATACCTCGAAAGACTAAGCGAGCGACCGACAGACGGTCCATGGAGTTTGCATAATCTGTGGTAATCACCAGCGATTACAACACATTGTATGCATTGGATCAAAGAAACGTTTTCTAGGAAACACAGAGCCAATACAACAAACAATTGGACATTGGAAGAGTTTTACGGACGGGCGAGTGTAAGAGTAACCAATGGACATAGTGGCCACTGAAGCTGTCTGCCCTTGTTTATTGTGTGGGTGTATCGAACGGCTATTGTCTAACAAAGACTTATTTGGTAACAATCAGAGCACAGACCAGGGAGACTACGGGAAAGCAAACAGCTGTAAGAAGAGGACGAGTATGTAGTTGTTGAAATATTCATTGCATTATGTGTACATATGTATGTATTTTGTGTGTTGGGTTTTACAATACATTAGCGGACATTGGTAATATCCGATTTGCAGATGAAACAATCGATTTGTGCTATTTGACCAATAATACAGTTCATGTAATGCGGTAATCGGTTGTACTGATTTGTGCAAACACATATACATATGTACTTATATCTGATTGTATGGTGTGTTCTTACGCTTACAAAGCACCCAGACCCAGTTATGAATGGAAAGCAGTGCAGTGTTGTGCTCTGCTCTGCCATGTGCATGTGTACCTAGTGGAAGTGGTCGCTCATTCATGGTCATTCAGGAGTGAACCTCATAGGATTGTCCATCTTTTCAACTTTTCATTTATTAATACACAAGTATGTATGCTTGTTTTTGTATGCGTTTGTGCATCTGTTTGTACAATTTGTTTATCTATTTTATTGTTCGTACAGGTTTATGAAAATATTTTCTTAACCTCCTTTTTCGCTTGTAAAGTTCAAAAGGTTTTAAAGTATTACCAGCTTAAGGGATGTTGTTGTACAAGTTATAATTTTACTTTCAATTTTTTTTTTTTTGAAAATTTGCCGCCAAACGTTAGTTGTATGAACTGCTCTACTCATAAGCGGCATTCTTAAGCGGCTAATGCATGTCTCGCTCCACACAATCGGATTTGTAGCTACATATACCACTGGCATTGTCATTGCCGCTGCCGGTTATTGCACCTACTCATATATCTACAAAGATATAAGTATATATACTTATATGTACATTAGGGTGTCCCAGAACTGTATGATTTTCCTCTTAATTTTTCCACATCGGGAGTGTTTGGGATATAGAGCGATTAACGCAGCTACTTTGCCGGAATCAAAGGCTGTATCTCTGCCCGGACAGCTGATTCTCTTCCTCCGTTACTTGGGGTACCCATTATGGCTTGCGACTTCAAATTGTATATCAAAAAAGCATGTCAGATAGAATAATCTCCATCTCAGCTAAAGCCACCGCACCACCCAGCCCGTCTATGCATCAGGGCTCTCAATTTGGAGATTCGGCGATTGGTAAACCAGTATAAGTGGAAAAAGCGTGAGGGGCATTTGAAGACTTGCGACTTAATCTTTGGTTTGAGTAAGCTTTGGTCAACCACAAGGTCTCTGACAAACCCGACGAAACGTGATGTTTGCTAGCTATTTGTGCCAGCGCTTTATACTACATCCTTCGATGGACTGATCCCAGCGGAAAATGTATGCTGATGGAGAAAAAATTGGCTCCGGCGGGTGTAGACTTGATGAGGTCTTAAAAGTGGTCGATGGCGACTCTGCACCTTAAAGCGGAGAAACCAGACTACAAAGGGGAGTCGTATCGCTCTTAACACTCCTCTCCCCAGTAGTGAAGACCCTTTACGCCCGGACTTCATGTACCACCGTACTTAACGCCATAAACACCAAGACAGGTCGAAATCGCTACCGCTACTGTGAAAAAACGGTCGTTGGAGCGTTGAACTTGTCAAAGACGTTCGACACCATTTTTCGTTCCACCACCTCTCACCGGCAATGGCCAGTTATATTTCCAGGGAAAAGTTGTCCCCGATTCTACTTAGATTTTATATTTCGAAGCTCCTACAACCACCGGAAGGAGTTTACTTGATCTCGTACGATGACGATTGTTTCATATTGGCATCAGGCAATGACATTGATGACCTGCTTTCCAAAGAACACGTCGCGTAACTCTGGCATAATTATGGTCTGAATACTGTAGCAGACCAAGCTCATACTTATCCCGACTCGACTTCCGACCCGGCGTTTGAAGGCTCCTTAACGACTTCTGGATCCCAACCTCTTAACCTGCCCACACAAACTCACTTTGATACACTCCTCTTCCCTTAGTCCGAATACATAGAAATAGCACGCTAGCTGGCATAAGTGATAGACTAGCCGATTTGAACTGGACTTAGTAGTGCCGGTATAACAATAAAACTTAGCGCGAAAAACCCACAAAAAAGGCACAGGTGCAACCGCGCTCACATACATCATTTCTATTGTACCTTTGGTACGGGGAGTTCAAAGGTTAGTTTCTCTCACGAAAATGGAATGAACCGAGAGACCTGCAGTGTATGTAAATAGCAAGTGTTCTGCGCCCTCCAACAGTGTCTGTTGAGATTGCTTCAGATGAATACACGGCCTGCAGTAGAGCCAATGACTTCAGCAGAACACACTTCTCTAAATCCATTCATCAAGAGGACATCCTTTCTTTGGATCTAGACCATTGTTTTATGAGAGGGTGCAGATTGCTAAGCAGCTAACGAGCTGTGATGGAACCCTCAGTAACGTCACCTAGAAGGGAAAAGCGCAGGGAGTCCGTACCTGACCCTTTGTTGCGAAAACAAAAGATCGGAAGATCATAGGCGACGGAAATCCTGGAGACGATCCAGGAATTTATATATCTTATCAATGCCTTAAACGGGGTTAAAAAGCTCGACAATGCAGTATACAGATCGAACAATATTGTAGGCAGTCTTGCCTCTAAAAAACGAAAGCTTAGACATTATAATAAAGAATGGCAGCAAAGTTAATTATGGCTTCGGAAAGATCAGCCACAAGGTCTAAAAACCCCATACTGAAACTGTAGTCAACTTAGTTTAATTCGCTCTCCGACAACACACAAACAATCTTTACTGGATCCCGGGACACAGTGATGTTCTGGAATATGAAGAATCGAACGAGTGTGCGGCAACGGGATATGAGGTATGATCAAGAGGAGCGATTCGGACCGTAAAACCTTCCCTGCGTTACCTGTCTTCACAAGTGGAGAATTTGGACAGAGCAGCTAGCCACAGCAGATAGACTAATCTGCACACCTGCTGTGTATTGCGCTCACTTCGGCCACTACTCGATGCACGAAGATCACGGAGCTTAGTAAGGCACTCAGAACTAAGCATTAGGCGTTTCGCTGGACCATAAGCCCCATGACCGCAGGGACTTCCCACGAGAGTGACCCAATACCGCTTTTCGGAAAGCTTCGAGAGCTTAAGAAAAACTGCAAAAGAAGGACTGCACAAAAAATCTGGATAATTTAAAGACATATACGGAAAGGCAATTGGCCTATGCCTCCTCCGATTGAACTCTTATTGCCCTCTATTCTTCACAATACTTCGTTTGGTTCTACCATCCACAGAAGCTCTAAGACAGCTTTTAGTAGTCGGGAGCATAGGTGCTCATCTTTTGGTCAGAAACGGGTTCACGCTCAAGAAGGCGCGATAGTGCCTCTTTTGTTGAGTCCCCAAAGCGGCAGAGATTATTTAAGCAGAACTTTTACTCTCCATAAGTAAATATTGCAGGAGGTGCAGCCTGTATCGCAACAGGTTACCAACAGCAATATCATTGTGTGCAGCAAAGGCGTAAGGTTTCTCAATGCATTCGAGGACTAGAACTCATCTGGCTCATCGGATAAGAGAGTCCTGTGAGCACCTAACTGTCGTTAAGGATAAGGGTTCGGAAAAAATGCCCGTTCTTTTATGGAACACCCTAATGATTACGTACGTACATATGCACATCCACCGGTGTTATACTTTCTTCTAAAACATCATTTCTACCTTCTCTCAATCGCTTGCTCCTATAGCCAAGTTTCTTCTTTTCTACGTTTTTGCACCAAATTTTCACATTCGCATTTTCGCAATGATTTCTGCGCGCAATTAGCCGAATTTTCGCTTTTGTTGTGCAGCAAGCCGCATTTTGTAGTATTTCCAATTTTCGCTCGTAGATCCTTTCTATCCGTAAATCTGTGCATTCGAGCATGCAGCTATTCAGCGCTAAACTAAGCGTTCTTACATACCCCTACATGCATACATACACACCTACATACACGTCTAGCTATTCATCCAGTTTTTATTGTCCTACACTATTTAGTGCATTTAAATAGATTAACCGCCTTGCAATTTACTTTTGCCTTATCTGATCCCGAAAAAGTTTACACACACATACGCAGCTCCCATACATACATCCTCATGCTTTCATTCATTCTGTGTGCACATTTGTATTTTGCAGCTCCTCTAGGTGCCTCTGCACATCACAAACAGACATACATAAATCTTTAGCCACTTTCTTCCTTATTTTTGCTTCCTTTTGTTGCTGTCTCTTCATCATCCATGCCTGTGCTATTTTCACATTTTTGTCATCGCTTTGTTCTGGTAGATAATTCTTTAATCTTCAGTTAATTAGTTCATTAGAAGGTTAACTCTCTCCAACACCCACTAATTAGTAGAACTCTTTATTGTTTTCCGTGCGGTAATTTGCAATTAATTTTCATTTTCGTTTAGTCGCAAGAATTAGTTGCATTTCGGGTACGTAAATCGGTTACAACTTAAAAGGGATATGTAAATATGTATAAGACTCCTTGCTGATGGGCAGATAAGATTCCTCTAAGGTGCAACTTTCCAATAGAAAGAAACGGTTGACGAAGTTTTTTGGTCTTATATTAAACCGAAAATCGGTTACGGTGCCAAATATGAAGACGATCTCTTGGTATACATACTTATGTATATACATACATAAATATCAGCCAAATTATCTATGAAAAACAGTGCTTGCTATCTTTTTTTAAGTTTGAAGGTAGTCCCTGTCTTAGACCACCACAATGGGCCCAGTGTGCCTTCCTCCGCAGGCAGCGGCTTCAACCTACCGTCTCAGACATTTAAACGACTTCCTCTCAAGCCAAGCAAGCAGCAGTTCAGTTTGGTAAATTTTTCATCATTACTGACCAACTGCACCTCCTAAGGTTCCGAAAGTCTTTGAGACTCACTAAGCGAGGCATCGCATTTGAAAAACAAAAGAGGCTGTCATCACGTTGAACTTCTTTACCGACTGCGGCTAGACATTCCCATAATACATATATGCATATAATGGGTAACCGGCCCTTGGTATTCTAGGCAGATTTTACATAAAGCCGAGTAAGAGCAAGAGTACTCCGATTCGGTTGATGTACTCGTGCAAGGGCATACATCCCGCAATTGGGCCAAAAATTGTCTGCTAGTAAAATTATCCCATCATAACCTATAGTCTAGGCCTGCTGCTGTGTGGGCTTTCAAGGAACATTTTCGACTGCTAGCCGGTGCACCGCGGTGGAGACGGGTGTTGGCTGCGTGGATCTGAAGCGGTACGTGAAGAGGTGGTTGGTGTTATGGAGGCATCCTCATAAGCTGCACATGTGCACATAAACAAATCTCAAGAGTTGCTTTTTTTAGCGTCACTTTCTTCTCTCGCCAGAAAAAAACCGCTAAAGCATTCTTCTGCATAGATTTCAATCAATGGGGTTCCAGAAAGAAGCCCAATAAAAAATAAATCAAGCATTTGAACTATTTTAGCCTTAAAACGTCTGTTTAAGCGAAAAAGTACCGAAATTACTCATCTTTTCATTGTCACTCGAAGTTATAATTGGTAATTTATCAAGGCTTCGGTCCCAATTTTTTTTATAAATGAATAAACCGCAGCAAATGACCCTTGAAGTTGATGCATTTTAAACCAAATATTTTTGTCAGAGCCACATCAGTTTTAGGCTTTAAATGGAAAAAATTTTTAAAAACACCACTTATGAAATATTAAGTTAAATTTTTAATTTTTCCGTTTAAAATTATTAAATTAATTTGTTAAAAACTTAAAAAATTTGAATTCTGTAGTTAAGACTTTAGACGCTATATTTTATTTTGTTGAAAATAAAAATACATATTACTAAAGTTTAAAGTATGGCCTTTTATCTGTTGAAAAATGAAAGCGAAGAAAGTTCAGCATAAAATGATTGCAAACGTTTTCTTTCGTCTGACAACCATATTGATATATCTACTGTATTTCAGCTATCTTATTCTCTTAATTAAAGTATATTTGATTTCTTAAACAGCTGGCAACCCTTTTACGTGTAGTTTAGAAGTGAAGCCTTTTCAAACCCACTTCGATTGATACCCATATTGTAATATCTAATTCATTTAATTTAGTAAATCATTTGAATAAATTTTTTAACAGGTGGCAACCCTTTCACATCCCTGTAATCTGACACCTCACTTTTGAAAATCGAACGAATTATATGAACATATGTTCAAACTGCATTTACAGAGAAAGCATGAAAGGAATCAAAAAACAAATGGCATTTTTGAATTCAGCGTCCTCAAGTTCACTATTAACCAATTATTTTCATTTAAATCCGTCCATAATTGTATTTTTGACCACATTTTATATGGAGCCACAGCACTGTGCAGCGTCTAGCTTGCTGACGCCAGTTAGAAAGTTTGTTAACTTTAGCGGTCCCTTAAAGCTACTGCTCTTTCTGTCATTGTCATGGACCAAATCTCAGAGTGCATGAGCGAGAGTTGAGATTCAGTATGAACGCGTCACTACATATATGTATGTAACTGCGTATCCAGGGCACCAGTAAAACCCATTTCACTAAAACCACAAATTTATGCATGCCTTTATAATAATTTATATATGTAGGTATTTGTATTCAGAGCAAAGTTGTAATTTACTCGAAATTTTAGTTGCAAATTTTACACCCATTTCCTGAATACCATTTACTATGGCATACCATTTTTTAATGGCTGCAAAAAGTCATACTAATTTGCATAAAAAGTGTATTGTTCATTTTTATAGTTGTTAAAAAATTCACAGATGTTCAAGTGTGTATGTCCATGGAATACATATCTATGTACATATGTACATATGTATGAATGTGTTTAAGCTTATGCAACCTTACATAAATAAATACGAGTACTTAAACATCTGCGTGTGTATGTAGCTAAAATGGAATATATTGTTAGGGCATTAAATGATGGCCAACGTTGCTACTAACAGCTTTGCTAATTTGTTGTTGTCGCTTTGTTGTAATGTACATATGGGCATATACATACACCGAGTAAATAGAGATAGACTGGCATTTTGTTGTTTACACCATTTGATGTCCAGTTCGTTGCCATTTGCGCGTCATTTTGCTGTAGACAAAGGCACAAAAAGATCATGCAAACATACTAAATCTTTGCATATATATGTATGTATGTATATTTGCACATACATACATACGTACATATGTACACATAAGTACTTCTATATAAATGCATGCGCTTGTTCACGCAAACCAGAACCACTGACGCCTGAATGCACATTTGTTTTAACTAAATGTTATACATACATAAATAAAAATACACACACATTAATACATGTATCTAAATTGCATACATGCAAATGTTTATATATTAGTGTACAAATTTGTACATAAATACATACATATCTGTGCGGTCGACAAAAGCTTTTCATGCACTTAGATATGTATGAAAGTATTTATATTTGCCCACGTATATACATACATACTTATGTATGTATTCCATGCAGCGAACACATTAGGGGTATTCACGATCCAGTGCATAATGTCTAGCATGGTGCTATCTATGCATCATGCTAAACAGTATGCACCGGATCGTGAATACCCCTATTGTTGATTCCAAACTTATCAGCAAAAGTGTAATACATGCATACGTGTTCACATACGTACTTATAATGTACATTAGGCTGGGTCGCTAAAAAGTCTTATATCCACACCTCCTCACCAGGGCCAGATTTAGAATTTTGATTCGCTGAGGACAATAGTTGGTGGAGGCCCTCAAAATGTTTTAAATTGTTAAGATCTCGGAAAACTAATAATGTAGTAATTGTTTTTATATTACAAATATATAATTCTGCTTAATTACAAGTATTTTTAACTGTCTTGATTATAATTAAAAAAACAGAAAATCGATTAAATAAAATAAACAAATAAGGAAAAAAAAATCAAAAAACTCATTAAAATCTCAAGCGTTTTAATTCGTTTTTTTTTATAAATTTTTGAGTACCTATGCCGTATTGAATTTGTTATAATAAAGTGCCGGTAAAAAGTAGCTGGGAATTGTTGTTTATTTTTGTATTGTTCTTTTTTTGATTTATTTATTTAAAAAAAAAAATCGAAAATACTTCGTATGGAAAAGAATGACTGACATCGCCAACGAAAAAAAAATCCCAAAAATCAAGGAAAAGTCTCAATTACTTCAAACTTGCTCTTTATTATACTAAAATTCGATGGGCTACATCACTGCATACTCAAAATATTTCTAAGAAATCTAATTACAAAACTCGAAATTTTATCAAAATTCCAGAAACAACATGTCAAACGTGTAGATCGTTATCTAACAAAAATCATGTAAGTCTAAATTTTAAACACTGTACAAAAATTCCTTAGAGATATTCTGAGTACGCAGTTTTGTTGCCCATTAAATTTTCAGCTACATTAAATTTGCACTTACTTTACTAAAATTTAATGGGCTACAAAACTGCGTGCTCGAAAAAAATCTAAAAAATCTGTTCAAAAACTTTAAAATTCTTATCAACATTTTTTTAAAATTCGTCGAATTTCGATAAATGTTCTTCGAAGATTAACATTTTTATTTACACGTTTTTTAAATAGTAAGCTACATTTTTATAAAAAAAAATAATAAACTTTTTTTTGTTAAAGAAAAGTAGCCGAAATTTACTAAAATGTCTTTTCCTTATTTACATTCTCGCCACCGTATATTTCTACCCAAAAGTTTTCCACCCGTTTTTCGCATTTTTATGTGGTTTATACTAAAACTACATATGTACATAAGTACATACATATGTATGTATGTATTTGTTTTTAGCTTTCATTTATTCGTTGCTGACGATTTCATAGTGTGAAGGCAACCTGTATATCTAATGACTACGTTTTTATTAAAAGTGACAAGGCAAAATGGCAAAATCTAAAATTTATATGCATTAATATGCATGCTATATGAATTTATGCAAATATTTGTATATTATTCGACAATTGCACACAAATGCACTTTCTGAACATACTGGTTTGTAATATTAAGCATTGAAACTAGCCACCCTGTAGTAGACCATGGACTTAAAATGAACAATTTGCATAATTTAATTTAATTTAATTTAGCAAGAAAATTGTTTATAGAATCAAAGTTGTTTTTTTTTTTTGTTTCGCATTTCAAGGTCAACCAACTGCAAGCGATGCTGTTTTTCACTGCGTTTTAGATATTTTTGTGAAGCTCGATTGGCTCGTAAAGCTCCCACAATTCAGAATATACTTTAAATAGCACTTTTGAAACTGAACATCATCCATGGTAAAGAAACTTATATACCAGCACGTTTAAGTTTTGTTTGCTTTGGGCTTTAAGACCAGATTTAGAAACAGATATGTCTAGCACTATTTATATGCCGTTTTGCTAAAGCCGACTCGAAATACCTCAAACCGACGGAAGTTTCTACTCGGAACATTGAAGTGCAACCTCTCAAACAGGGCTGGGCAGCAATCCTGCCTGTGGCAATGTCAGTTATCGCCAAGAGTGTTCTTCTGTCATTTAAGGACAGTACGCTGATTAGACGGCACCGAAAGATGAAAACAGCATCTTAAGTGTGTACGTATCTGGGAAATTAGAAGAGTTCCTTCTTACAAATGCAATCATAGCAAGCGAGTTTTTTTTTATTATATAATTAATAAGTATGCATAGCAAAAGTGAAGTTAGTGTCAAAGTACACGTAAAAGAAAAAAAAAGAAAAAAACTAAATTTTCGAAGAAAGTGTATAGCAAATTCAAATGCTACGATCAATTCCGAGCGAAATTGGCCAACGAAGCATATACCAAAAATGACGATTAACCTTCGCAATTTTCAAACGAAACAGCAGTATATTGTACGACGAAAACACAATTTTTTTATTGGAAAACTAATTTCGTTCCGAAAAAGCTATAATGCACTGACTCTTCTTTTAAAAACTGCGAGGGTCAAACGCCAATTTTGGTATATAGTTTGTTAACCATTTTTGCTTAGAATTGAGCGTAGAATTTTAATATGCCGTAAATTTTTTTCGAAATTAAATAACTCCGCTCTTGTATACATTCATCTTCTTTCTTTCTTATGCATTACTTTTATAAAAAATATATATCTTTGCACTATTTGCAGATTTCAACAATTCATTGTTAACTGTGAAAGTATCATATGCTTTATCGCAATCAAAATTTAAAAGAATTTAAATCGAAATTTCATTTTTTTATCAGTCAGTCGCTTTGTTTTAAAGAAATTAAATAATTTTAGGAGAATTTGGTAATTCGTTCTCAGAATTTTTAAAAATATGTTGCCATTTTTAATTATAGCTTCCCTATGACCTTTAACTCTAAATAATATTTAATTTTATATTGTTATTTCAGTTAAATGTCATCCAATTTAATATAATTTTTTCTTGCAAATTACTGAAATATATTTATATTTATAGCTGAAGAAATATAGTATGCATTTTAGCATTATCTATTTTTTCCCACTGTATATAGTACGCCGACCGAGAAAATTTTACAATACTACAACCCTATAGTCAGCTGATGTTGTTAAGTGCATTTTTGTATAGGGAAGCTCTTGATTCGAAGTTCTGTAGTCAATTGTTTGACACTTGTTAAGCCATAGCAAACTACTCAGACAGGGTAACTGTTATAACTTCCACGAACATACCTACCATGCGCACGTGGAATTTATTTCGAACTTGATATCCAAGCAGAATTGGCATAACATCCATGAAAGTTAATTCGTGACATAACTTTCAGGAAAACTCCAGGAAAATCTCATGGAAGTTGTGATAACAGTAGTTTGCACGAAAAATTAACCTCTGTAACAGATAATTCTCTAGGCTAACTTCGTGGTGGCTGATAACCAGGGAACGGATTTTATGAAAATTGCCTTTTTTTCTGCTAAAGAGATAGACTATATTCGATTAAGAATGTCCACGATTTAGCTTTCCCTGATTCCATATATCAACATTTGATGTTGCCTTTTTTAAGATATTTGCCTTTTTTTGCTTTTTCTACCTTTAAAAAAGTGATTATAGCATTTAAAATTTTTTTTCAAAGATTAAAAAATATACACATTGCCCATGCGGCTTACAGAAGCACAGGGACCTCTTGCTAAATTGGTGTTGAAAAAATTCAAAGCCGTTTTCTCAGCTAACGTAGGCTTGAAGACAATAAGGGGTGTGGATAAAATTGTAAAGGGCGAGGAAAACGCCCTTATTTCTGATAATATGAACGTTTCAAACGTTCCATATTTAAATTGGGCTCCACTTGTATCCACTTACGTCGAGCGCACATTTAGTACATTCAAGGCTTTTCTTCGCGAAAATCGAATGAAAATGCTGCAAGAAAACTTCAAAATGCATCTTGTGGTTCAATGTTACTACAACTATACAGATTTAAGTTTTATGAGTTAGAAACTTGAAAGGATAAAATAGTCAAAGATTCTAAGTACAAATTTTTCATATAACGAAACTAGTTTATAGTTTTTCTCTTTTTACTTGTAATATAAACATTTCTAAAATAAATGTATTTTTTGATTTTTCTTCGTATTTTCTGTCTTTTTTTAGTGCCTTATTTTGCTTTTTTTTGCAATACCTAGTGCCTTTTTCACTATTTTGTTTTGCCTTTTTTTGCCTTTTTCTTTATTTTATTTTGCCTTTTCCAGCCTATTTCGTTATTTTATTTTGCCTTTTTTATAGGTTTTTAGGTCCTAAAAATCCGTTCCCTGCTGATAACTATTAGCGTGGGCCGGAAATCCTCTTTTTCAGAATTTTGATGATGTTGAAAATTTTTGGTCAATATCTTAGGCTCACCCAGGTCCATCAAAGTTCAATGTGCTCAAAAAATAAAAATTAATAAACAAATTAATTAACACTTTTTTTTTTGCTAAAATTTCAATTATCTTTAAAAGTATTAGTCCTACATAATTTTGTATATGGGCCATTTTGTAGAGAATCGAAATAAACTAAGGAATTTTTTTTTTACCACTTGAACATTGCAAGATCGATCAGTGGTAGT
>NW_023458560.1:62856412-62909727 GCF_013731165.1 Rhagoletis pomonella
AATCTGGCAAAAAAGTCACATACTTATTGGGCTTAAAATTTTAACGCGAGGCGTATGTAAGTATACTAACATATTTTGTAATAAGGGTGTACTAAGATTTTATAATAAATATTATATGTATAGATACATATGTATGTATATATGTACATGTTAATTATCATTAATTAACCACGCATATTTCAAGCATCTACATACTTATTTAGTTTAGCATTCGGCCACTTCAGACGTGGGCGGGCTGAAAATTATGCATTCATTGGCAGTCTATATCGTTCAACATGAAGTTGTAGACGCTTTGCATCTTTTCTTTAGTCGTACCTACGTATTATAAAGGTAAAGCTCGCCAACATTTTTAGCCAACTTCAAGTGTTCACTGTAGGTTTTTTTCTCTTTGAAATTTCCATTCATACCACTTTGCCATTTTTTTTGTAGAAGAGACACGGTAGCTTTTTTTGAAAAATTTTAGATATGTCTCTGTAACTTTATTGTATACCACACATATACATATAACAGCTAGGCACATATATGAATATCTGCACGTTTTCATGTCCTTTGTATCTCCATTTTCTTATTTAACTTAGAAATAAAAGTGCATGCGAGTGAATGACAGTCGTTTGTTGGTTTTGAGAGCAACTAAAAAATGCAAATGCAAATGCGCATAAATGAGAACAATTAATTTTGCATTTCATGAGGCTTAAAACACTTACAGCCACACACATACTTGCTCATAATGTGCACTCAATAGCATACAATGGCTGATAAATAAAACGACGGTCATTATGCAAAAAAGCACCAAAGATTTTACTCCCACAAAGCAGGTGGGCATACTTGAGAGCATATTTATATGCATACATATGCATGTGGGTATGTACAAATGTATAGGACACGAAGTGGGGGGCGGACATCTTCAGTGTTTACTTAATTAGAAGCAGCCTGCGAAGATTTGCAGGTACATACTCGTACATACATAAATACTACGTTCCACTCGTATGGTCGCAGGAGTGGAAAAAAATGAATGCACAATTCGTATTTGCATACCAAATACATACCATCAGAAGCTAAAATAGGTTTGCAAATGTATGCGACGATATGCACGTACATTAGGGTGCATCACTCGTCATACAAAAAAAAAACACAGTACGGGTTTTCCATCGGAATTATACAATTTATAATATTTTAATACTTCCGTCAAAATATTTCGGAAAAATATTTAGATTTACGTTAGCTGTAGCAATTTAAAAATATCTCCTAAAATCAAGTCTCTTTAATCACCTTAGATGATAGAAGAGTCTAAATATTTAAGCTCAAAAAGCTATGCATAAAAATGTTTAAAAACTGTATCAACGCATCTTCAAATCGGTCAAGCTCTAATAATTTTCCGAAATATTTTGACAGAGGCCTTGAAGAGCATGTCAGACGTGGCAATATTATCAACTTTTCCACGTAATGCGTTGTTAAATTGAGAAAGAGAAATTTTATTTCGATGTGTGAACAGCCAGAAAGACCTTTCTGTCACATTTCGGAATTCAGTTTAAGAAATGCAAGTTGCAAGATGTGACTGCAATTGAGATACCGCAAATCGATTTCGGAAATATATTTCAACTTGCTCGTGCTGCACTACCAATCTGCAATTCACCTTTCGGAAATAAAAAAACCTGTTTCGAAAGACACTTTACATGCAATGTGTGACTGCTCATGCAACTGCTTTCTGAAATTTCTCAATTTGACAACCTTTTCAAAATATATTGTATTGCCAAGTCTGAAAGGCTCTTAACATAAAAAAAAATTTGTCATTCCGGTGGGAAAACCGAAACTTTTTTTTTGTGATGTGCCCTAATGTACATATATATATATCTGTATGTATGTATAAAAGAATGGCACTCGATGGCAACACATTTATTTGCATTTCACTTTGATGTCAAAAAGGCGGTTGACAGCGGTTGATTATACACGTCCACTATGTAAATACGAGTTTGTGTAGGCGGTAACCAGCTGTCAACCATGGTTGATGTGTCATTTTTAGTACATAAAAATAAAACAAAAGCTTTCGGTCCCGAAGACTAAACGACATGCATACACTGAGGAAAAAATCGAACCAAAAATTGGTTAATATTACCAAATTCAAACTTGAGAAGGAATCAATGTGATTTTTGGTTAATATTAACAATGCCTTGGTTGATGTTTTCAACAATATTTTGGTAATATTAACCAAACATTTTGTTGTCGATTTTTTCGTTTGAGTACATCTGCACTTCACATATGCTTTTTCATAATTCGGAGGCACAAAACAAACATTTTTATTGTCATTTCAACAAGTTGCCTCTGACGAGATTCGAAACACCATCTTCTCTGCACACTCAGCTACAGCCACTTTATAAATATGCCTTCCAATGTTCAACTTGAATCAATTTTTTTCGTCGTTCGAATTGGTTCTGTACTTCGCAGAGGCTTTTTCGTAATTAACAAAAACCAAACATAGAAAAAGAATAAAAATTATGTGTCGCGCTGACGGCATTCGTACTCTCGAACCTGCTGGAAGCCAACAAATAGCAGCCAGCACCTCTGCACGTTCAGCCACTGCCATACATACGAATTTGTTTTCAAATATTCAACTTGAATCACGTTTCTTACAATCGACTTATTAACCAGTCCTACCCAGTCTTTTGTTGAGGGAAGGTCGGTAGGTAGAGAGGGAGCTACATTTCAAGTAATCTGTCTGCTTACTGGATGAAGTCTAAGCCCTCAAGAGTGTCCAACTTTCGAGCCAGTTAAGCTCTCCCACAGTAGTATAAGGCAACCGATGCCTTTCTGCGCTTTCCTCAATGTTAGGCTTTCACGACAACTTCCTATCCAAAATCAAGCGTACTTGACCCTGACCGACAGCGTCAGATGGACACCCCTGTTCGGGGAATGGCCAAATTGGGATATATATAAATTTTAAAGGAAAATGCTAATAGATCGGGAAACAATGCCAAGAAAATATTTATTTATGTAAAAAATTCGGTTACTCATTTAAAAGAGCCTTATATAAATTACATTTGATAACTTGTTAACTCAGGAGACTCAACCCCACAATCCGGTCTTAATAGGTGAAATTACTACCCAATAACTCTTATTTTTCAGCCACGTGTGTGCCATTGTAATAATGTGATGCTTGAACAATTGAGTTTTATCAGAACTGGTATACAACATTTTTCTAATGCAAATATTGACCGGACCAGGGATCGAACCCAGGAACTACGGAGTGGTAGTATGCACCTATACGCACTCAGCCAAAGGCGGTCGTCGAAAAGAGTTGCCACTTGTTAAAAAATTAAGATCAAATTACATAATAAGGTGTATTTATTAAATTTATTAAAAGATAGGTATCAATCGAAATGGTTTTGAAAAGTTTTTATTCCTTAAATACTTAACTATATATTACCATCTGTTTAAAACCTCAAATTTCATTTAAATATATGTATCACAATTTGTGTGTGTATTAGCCTTAATATAACTTTTTTTTTCAGAAATAAATATTGCGAATTTCCAAGGACATTCATCGATAAAATTTTAAAAGTACATTTTCATCACCTATTCGCCCACATTTTCCAAAAGATTGACCTTTTTTGATTCTACACAATTTTGTAATTTATCTTATACCCATATTGTTACTTTACATTGCACTGAATTTTTTGAATTAATCATATCTTTGAAATTTAAAAGTCCTTTTGAAAAATATCCTGACGCGAGAGAGGGACTTACTCGTCCCTAGTTTCACAAATATATTGATTGTTTTCTTGTGTAAAATAATCCGTGTTATTTGTGAGTACAAGTAGAGTCGATATTTTCTGGCTATACTTTGAGTAGCATCGAGTACATATTCTTTCGGGATCGAAATGTTCAACTCAGTAGATGATACTGCGCGCAAAACAAAAAAAACAGTCTTAATGGTATTTTTCCAATTAAAGAAGATGGTGACGAAGAAGAAATTTTGGCCGACGTTAAATACATACATATGTATATGTATGTATGACCTGTGGACTATTTTACGGAAAAAATAAATTTGGCAAACAGTTGATTTAGGGAGCGATATGTACATATGTAGCTTCGATGGATTTTGGTTTATGAAATATTTCCCAAACAATTTCAGTTAGTGGCAATTACGTATGTACTAAGTGTGTAACCCAAAAAGAAATACTTTAGAAATTGAAATTTTGCATCAAAGTCACTAACATTGAGTTGATTATTTTGTTGACGGCACTTAAACCTTCAATACGCATCTACTTTTTCAAATTTCAACTACGAAAAATATTTATCCCTCAACTTGTCAAAAAATTCATAGTACGAATATTTTTCTAAATCATCAGCAATTTATATTTTGAGCGGTGAACAATTAAAAATTCATTGTTATCTTGAAGTTTTACGTGCATTTTTTGTGGCACACTAAAATTTTCATAACAAATTTTCTTTGATCCTGCGACACTCGAGCGTAAATGTCAAAAATTTGACAAAGCAAGTGGGTGGGTGAAGCGCCACTTCAAATGACAGTTGTTTTTTTGTTGTAAATTTTGATTTCTTTTTCAAATTTCATTTCGCATTCAAAATGCCGTGAAAACACACGAGTGCGAGTACAAATGCATATACAAGTAGGTATATTCTATATTTCAATGTATTTGACGCTGCATACAAAATGGTTTATGCAAATTAAATTCATTGACAACATCATCGACGATTCATGGACGAGCATATGTCGATATGCCACAAAGCGCCTGGTCGTCACGCGCATGCACTTACACAGACAATCATCAATCAACCAAACACATTTCGCCACCAGATTTAAAAAAGCTCCCAGTGCGTTAACGCCCCCCGTTGGGCGCGCGACGTTCGCATAACTTGGACAAAATCGAATGCTGTCTCTCACACAAAGCAATGGCTATACATATATCTTTTAAACGCCTTGAAGCATGCTTCAAGTATGCTGACTTTCAACACTGAGGTTTTGTGTGCGGCGGCATCACTTTGATCCCGGGTGCACTTGTCTGCCCGGGCGAGCGAAAGACAAATGAATGCTAGCAGGGAGGCGACGAGTACGAGTTACTCATCGAATTAGATAAGAGAGGGCGGCAAATGTGGTGGGGTGGTGGGTGGATGGCGTAAAGCGATAGTCTCAATTGCAGCCTCTAAGTACGATAAATGTCCTCAAAAAATTATTGCATTAAAATAATGAAATATATACGAACACATCAAACAGAGCACTTTTTGATCGAATCGCCACACTATGGGCTGAAACTAAAACCCTGTGGTCAAACTAAAAAATCTGCTCTTGGAATTAATTGGTTTGGGTGATATTTTTTCAATTAAAGGTAAATGCATACATATATTCCAAGTGAAAATTGTGTAAAAAATGTAAACCAAACATTTAAGGCCACTTGTAGTTTGGGGCAAATGCGAGCATCGATGATACCAAAAAAAAACACACACACACTCGTTGGGCTCTACTTAATTTCAAAGTAATAGAGGCTAATAGCCCATTTTCATCAACAGCTTAACTGCAGTTAAGGATGATCAGCAAAATTTATTTCTTAATTTTTGGTTTTTTTTTCTTTCGATTGCTTGAACTTAATAAGAGCAATTATTCCCTTCGAGTTGTAATCTCCTTTATTCAATAGGCATAAACTGCAGTTTGTGGAAATGAACTATAAGTTTGAGATTGGTGTTGGGATTGGGATAAAGATAAAGGTTAAAATTAAGGTTAACGTTAAGGTTAAGGTTACAGGTTGAGGTTGAAGCTAAAAGTAAGGTTAAGGTTAAATGTTGAGGTTAAAGCTAAAAGTAAGGTTAAAGTTAAGGTTAAGGTTAAAGGTTAGGGTTAACGTTAAAATTAAGGCTAAGATTAAAAATTAATATTAAGCAATTTTTTATGAAATTTTATTCATTCTTGTTTGGAAAATGAAAAATAAGATTCCTTGTTGACCTACAAGTGACCTTGACTTTTTGGCTTAAATTTGTTACATAATTTTCACTTGAAATATATGTATGTATGTAACTTTAATTAACGCTGGAACACTAATCATATTTTTAATACGTTAACACTAATTATTCGTCGAATCGACTAACATGCATTTAGCACTGATTTTATTTAAGTTTTAAAGCATCAATCGTCGAAAAATATTTTTTACCTTCTTGCAAAAGTTATGCGGTTATGTTGTAGTTTAATTAACGAAAATTCAATTTCAAAAATTGCATTTTCAAGAAACTTCACCACAAAACATAAACTGTGTTAGTCGAATTGACTAACATTAGTGTTCTAGCGTTAAAAATAAAATCACCCAAAACAGTTCGCTCCAAGAGGAGATATTTTATCTTTACCCACTGTGCTCCGCCACTTTGCATTTGCCCGCTGTGCTGGCGCGCTTTCTTGCGCTCGCATCGATTCGCGGGCAGCGCAATCTTCATCGTCATCGCCGTCAACGGTGCTATTGTTGTTGCGGCGCACTTGAAATGTCCTTGAGTGCACTGTCTGCTGACTTGACTGCCAGCCAGCTCGTCCATCCGTTCGCCCGTTCGTTGCTATTGCCATTTGCCATTGAGCTTTTTGATATTACCGATTTATACGAAATCGCGCTGCTGAATGCTTAAATCTGCGCGAATAAAAAAAAAAAACAACGACAGCAACAACAAATTTACTCAAAAAAATAAACTCTGTAAATGAAGACCTTATTTGCAAATTGACTTGGGCCGACCGACCTCTGCTAGTCCTATTTATCTCTTTTCATTAGCGCTGCTGCTCATCACCAGCAGGATTCCTCTTTCTTCTCCCTCCTTTCCTTTACTATACATACATATGTGTTTGTAGTTAGGTATGCCATTTGGCTATTATGGTGTCAATGCGTGCGTGTTAACATGCGGGTGTTTGTGACATATGTATGCGTTTGTATTCACTGATTTCGTACTGATAATGAAGTCCTCGACTTTTCATTGCTTCACTTTTGTTCTCCGTCCCCCCCACTCCTCTCCGACCGCTGCGTGTGAATACTATCTTCTTTATCCTTTTTTTTCGGGGTTCTGGAATGAGTTTTTGATTTTGTGCTTTTTGTCCTGATTTCGTCTTTGATTTGGTTATGGCGCACATTAGCCTCATGCGGAGGCTTTAATTAAGGTAATTAATTTAAGTCAATTAGTATGCAACTGGATTAGTAATGGTTCTGGCTCAATACTTGTTTGCATATCAATGTTAGGCATCTAAGGAAACTTTCGTTACACTTCAAGACAGGATTTTTTGTATGCACTAAAAATTGAATATGTATGTATGTAAAGGTATATAATGTTATGTATAAAAGTAAGTGTAGGTGTTAAATGGGCTCCAAAGGAGTGTTTGAATAGGCATTACGGGCGCAATGGGTACAACTTCAGGAACGGCTTTGAATTATTTGTTGGATTTGGTAGCCCTAAATCTATACATACAAATAATACAGTTGTAACAGGCTGATATATGTACATTATAGATATTAAGGAAAAATTAATATGGGGAGTCTTTATTAGAGCAACAGAAGCCAAACTAACAATTTTTAGAATTTTTGTCTGTCTGTCTATCTGTCTGTGTGTATGTTTGTTAGCGAATCACTCGAAAACTCATACATGGAATGGAATGCAGTTTTTACCGTTATATTGCTAGATGTCTAACTTAAAATATAGAACACAAAAAATTATATAGTTGCCACCTGTTTGAAAACTGCAGCTTAAGCAAATTGAAAAAATAAAGTAAATATTGCCATATGAATAAAACTAAAGAGGTTTAAGAAAGTTTACTGGGGGTTGCCACCTATTTGAAAAATTTAATTCAGTTAATTTAATAAGATAAGGTAAATATTGAATTACTAGGCCTTTGAAGAAAATGCGCAATATATATGTAGACTCGAGTTTTTAAATTATAAATTAAATTTCGAGGATAAAGTCGTTACTTTACCTAATTTCTAGATATGTACCTTCGAAAATATATTAACTAACACCCACATCCTTAAAAAATAAAGAATGCTTCATAAATCGAAAATTTGTTTGAAAATCTCACTTCATGAAGCATTTGAAATCATTAGAGTTTTGGGAGGGAGTAACAACACAAAAATACTTTTAAGACGCAGTGCAGTGCGCCGGGTACGATAAAGGCCTGTAAACCGCTGTTTAAATAATTAGAAGGCTGTGGCCTTTGAAGAGCCAGACATGGCAGAGATTGTCAGGTTCCTCAGGGATGTGAATAAGGCTTATGAAAACCGTTGCTCCAATACTGCACATCAAACAAAACGTTTTCTGGAAGGTTCAGATCAAATTCCTTCTCAGACAGAGAATTAGAGAGCTATGAGCCCTTACATAACCGATTAGCGGACACAATAAAAGTGGGCGACATCTGTTAAACATACACACATACTAATTGCCAAACTGTTTATATAGAACGAGCTCCCGACCGAGTTACTGGGTCTTATGCATTGAAAAGTGGGTATGAGCTCAGACTCAATTTTTGCACTGGCCAAGTGAGCCCAAGCTTAAGAATTTGTACTGTAAATCGAGTCGGAGCTAAGGGGCCACTTTTTATGCATGAAGCCCACTGTCTCGCCCAGTGTAGCTACGACCAAAAAATAAAACTTGCCAAAATCGTCCAGAAAATTAAGCGAATATCATAAAAATTAAGCAAATTATGGGTGCGTTCAGAAATGCATCAAGCCAAAGCATCAGTCTCTTTTTTTACTTCTAAACTACAACTGATGGAAATGCTTTATTTACGCAATTACGTTCCAATTAGGCATTTAACCGTGGTTGCGCATATTGGACATTTCCATCAATTATAGTTTAGAAATAAAAGCGTCTGATGCTTTGGCTTGATGCATTTCTGAACACACCCTATTTTAAGCTACTTTAATATAATGAAACATGTTTGGAGGTAAATTGGTAACGGAAATAAAAAGCAGGGGCAATCTAAGATTCCGTCTTCTAGTTAAAAGTAAGTCTTACAATTTTAGCTGCGCAGATTTTACTGAAAGAGTTCCATTGAACAGTTTTAGAGATAGGCTTTACATTACCTATTATTTAACTACGTATGTTCGGGACGTTAGACGGGATCCATGAAATTGTCTGCACTTTTTAAACAGAGAAGCTTTTACCAAAGTTGGCCCATAGAGCCGTAGAGTGAACATTACTATTGATATAATATAAACATAGATTGCAGCTATACCAAGAAGTTATCAAACAATGTAGTAGAAAAAAAGTATCAATTTGTATATAGACTAAGGCTATTAAAAAAAAAAAAAAAAAAACTGTAACGCCTCCCAACTGTAAAATTAAAAACGAACATTTAAAAAAAGAATGATCAAAATCTGGTGAGGTGTGAAGGGCAGACAGCCTTTCGACACAAATATGTTACAAAAAAGTATTTGACATACAAAATACCTAATACTTGTATATGAAATTCATAACATCTCTGGTGCTTATCACCTTAAAGTCCAGAAACGATTTAAGTAAATAATTGCAGTATTTTCTTCGCGTAAACGGAAATTGAAATCAATAACAAAAAAAAATAAAATAAAATTGTGAGAAAGCCAACGTAGCAATTTGAGCAAGGATATATTCCATAATTATTCCTTTCAATGCACATATTTAAATATAAATTGCTTATTTACGAAAAACACATTACGGGGCGTTATTGTTTATTATGAATAAACAATTTTTATTACCAAAGCGTGATTTGGTGAGCTGATTTGATGCAATCAGAGACATAATGAAATGCACTTGGCAGAACCTATCTACATGAATAAATGAAAATAAAGTTATGAATGTACATATAAATAATTGTGCTGATGCATATACACGTACTATACTTACATATATATAAGTATGTGTTTATAAATAAAAATAAATAGGTAAGTATGTGTGGCGCCATTTGAAAATTGCCAATCAAAGAAGCACATCAGGCGATTGAATGATACTTAATACCTGCATGTTATGGTTCCCATATATTTGGTTATATGTTTACAATTTTATTTATGTAAATATGTGGACATACATACATACTTGCACACTACATACATGCCTCAAATTCGTTATTAACCTTCCACCATTTTATTTTCTATTAACAATGCCAAGTTGGTTGTAAGCGCAATAGATTTATAACGACTGCCAAAATATATGTATATTAGGGTGGTCCACAAACGCATGTTAAAAAAGTAAAGTCCGAATTTTAATGCTCTTATCCCCTAGGATTGTTCTATATCGCAAAAATATACCCCAGTTTTTTTTTTTTTCGAGATCAAAAAAATATTTGGGGATCACTCAAATCGCTCAAAGTTTTACATGTATTTTATATGGGGAAAAATCAATTTTTCGTCTATCAGAAAACCTTGTTTCTCTTCAGGAGACTTCCAATAATAATACCCAATTGTTTACCATTTTCTCATACTAACGATTTTTTATGGGTTCCCCATTGCATTACTTTGGATTTTTTTTTTGGGGGACTTACATATAAAAAATTGTTAATATTAAAAAACGGTTAAATAAACAATTGATTATTATAATTGGAAGTCTCCTGAAGAGAAACAGAGTTTTCCGATCGAAGAATATTGATTTTCAAGAACTCTATGCCATTTATACGAAAAGTGGTTTTTTCCCCCTATAAAATACATGGCAAACTTTGAGCGCTTTGAGCGACCTCTCTTGGTTTAAAAATAAAAAAATATGGGTATATTTTTTCGGTATAAAGCAATCCTAAGTGGCCGAGAGCATAAAATTCCGAATTTACTTTTTTACATGCATTTTTGAACCACCCTAAAGTACTTATATACACACTTATTCACATGCAAAAAAATACAAAATAGCTCTGCTTTGTTTGCGCTTTATTAAATGCACCAGATTATTATTACCGATATCCCACTGTGTCTCCTGCTTATCAGCTATTGAATGCTTTCAATCTAATTCCATTGTTTTCGCCAAACGAGGATACAGCAAAAATGTCTAAACAAGCATAATCGTTATCACCTATTTTTTTTTTGTTTTTGTCCAACAAATTTAATCAATACTTAACGAGGTACTCAATGCAAGAGGAAGAAGAAGAAGAAGAGCGCAGAGCAATTGACGAGAGCACGAAATATTGCTATGTTAGAGTGTTGCAACAGCAGCACAACAACAGTTTTAATGCATTGCATGCATTTTTTTTTTTCGGTAGCATTTTCTTCTGGCACGCCAATCAACAGCAGCTCCTTTCGTGTAATCGACAATAAATTGTAGTATAATCTCTTCCGGATGCGATAAAAATTTTGTAAGCCAGCTCAGAGACTGTCCACCACTTCAGCTATGCGCTTATAAGTATTTTCATGCATTTTGTAAATCCCCATAAACTTATGGCGCGAATGGGCGAAGGTTTTATGGAATTTTCAGCGCATCGTCTGAGTCGACATCTCTGAGTCGCACAGTGTATTGGGCTCATATAATTTGATGAATATTTTCCACCTTCATTAAGTACACCAGCTGCGCGAAAATTAAATATTTATAAATTTTTTGCCCAGAAAAGCATAAAACTTGAAGTTGTGCTGATTGAGAACTGTGTCAAAATCTTGAGTAAATATTATCTTTTGTCTTTCCCAAACAATATTTTTTTGCCCCGTATTGAAAAAAACTATTTCGCTAATAAAGGTTCCTGTTACATTTGTTTGTTGCTTGGTTTTTTCCGACATGGTGACGTATTTTGGGAGAATTTCCGTCTTTTCTTCAAAACCAAACTTGACAAGAGATGACAGAAATTCGTTCCAAAATTCGTTTCGGTAATATTTTCTGAGGGCATGTAGGAGTATCTATAGTACATATGTATGTAGATATATATTTATCTAAAGGTAGTGATATTAATGTAAAACAAAAATCGTATTTACCAATATCCTTATCGATAGATTTATCGATACTTTTGTGCATGTTGATCTATAAAGTATGATATATGTATGTATGTACATTTATAAAAAAATAAGTTTTATCGACATCATTATCGATAGTTATGTGCTTTTTTTTATCGATTAATCGATTTTAATATATTTTCTTAATTGTATTTTTATTCATATATTTAAGTACTCCTATTCGTATTACTTCCCGGAACATTTAGACTATTTATCGATATATCATTAGGTTAGGTCTGAAGACTTCACACTTCCACACGGAAAAATATTTGCTCACTGTGAATATTTTTTCTAGATACAATTAAAAATACCCGATGCTTCCACTTCTGTTATCTTTTTCAAAATCTAACGAACGAACTGGCTGCCCATTCATTGTTCAAATGGCTTTGTCTGTCTACAAGAAGAGCAGAGTGAATGAGTGCTTATCTGCAAATTTATCGATAGTCTTAAAAATATATTTATCGATAATTTTATATTGTTTTTGTGGAAGTTATTATCAGGTTAGCTGTTAGTGTATTTTGATTAGTTTTGTGATCCACCGGTTCCCAGAATATGTGATCGGTATTTGTACGAATGCAAGTAGCTAGTAATATGTTTATCGATAAATCGAATAAAAATTATCAGTATCGTCTATTTTAATTAATTTTTAGCAAATGATTATAGATATTTTTACAAAAATACATATTCATCGATACGTTATCGTTTTATTAAAAAATTTTATCGATAATTTTTTGTATCGGTATGACATATTTATCACTATTGATGCTTATATCAATTTCAATAACTTCCACACTGACATGATTTCTATTTGAACGATTTTTTACCACTTCATTCCACTGTGCGAACTCATTCGCTTGCTGTGACTCGGCATACTCGCAAAACAGCATTTATCCTTGTTGCTTAACTACGACGGCGGCGTTGATCTCTTCAATATACACTTTGCGCTGATGATGCAATGATGATTCGCATGCCATTCTCAAGGACTTAGCGATTAGCTACGTACACAAACACACACACACACACACACACACAGCTGGCTGTTCGCTTGAAAGTGCGTTGTAAATGCATTTCTTAGTTTCGCTTGTTGTTGTTGTTGTTGTTATTGCTACCCATTGTTCAGTTACCACTGAAGTGCAGCCACTGTTGCTTGTTTTTTTTGTTTTGCCTCATTTGTTGCTTTTTTTTTTAAGCAAGTACTTGTCCTCGTTACCTCCACTCACTGCTGTTGTTGTTGGCACATTGATGATGAGCAGGTTGTGACCTATCTTTGTATCGCGTTAAGTGAGTATCGCGCTTGTTGTCACATTTTATGTGATTATAATTTTTTAAAAAGCTAAAACGCACAAAAGATGGAAGAAAGGTACTCACTCGCACATACTATAGCCGCAGCAAAAAAATTAGAGCAGAAGTGGAAAAAAGCCTCAGACGCTGCACTTTCCTTTCAATTATTTTGCAATCAAGTGAAATTTTCACAAAGTATGCAGCGACAATCGCTTTGCTTCTTGGCATTTTTAACATCTTTTCTTTAGCGTTTTTTGAAAATCCATTTAGTTTTTTTTTTGTTCGCCCTTTACTACAAACGAGTACTTCATGCGCGCGACACTTTGTGAATATGCTCGCCTTACCCATCCTCCTTCGCCGTTGATATCTACATACATATGTACGTTACAAGTATCCAAGTATATCCATTTAGGCGCAAATAATCCCCATCAACGCTGCGTTTCATATCCTTGTCAGATTGGTGCGCACGCTTCCCATTATCGCACGTCGAGGTCTTAGCATTTTAATTGTGCTCTTAATTGTGGGGCGTTCCTCTGTATATGTACGAGCATTTCGTATTATGAGCGGGCTATTATCTAAATACACACATATGTATGTACGTCGATTGCACTTTATTGTTTTGTGATATCGGTACATAAAGGAGCTAAATATATGTGTATGTATATGTATTTGTGGAACATTTAACGTTTTCTATTCATATTTGAACGGTCTAGGGAAACACACATTGGATATTCAAAATATTGAGCTTTATGCAATACATATATGTAGGTACATACATACATACCCTGCAAAAATCGTTGGACCATGTACTCTATTTGTGGTAAATTGGAGTACTTACAAAAGTGTTCCTCTGTCATGCTGTAGCGGACCAACTCATGTCTCTGCGCCAGCTTATTGTTTGTTATCCGATCACTGCTCGTGTTTTAACGAAACGTGATTGAAGTTGACCATTTGAAAGCACATTTGCATGTCTGGCTGTAGCTGAACGTGTAGAGATGCTCGCTGTTAGTTCTTAGCTCCCAGCATGTTCGGGTTCGAATACCGTCAGAGGCAACATGTAATTTTTAGTTTTTGTCTTGGTTTTTATTAATTTCGAAAAAGCATTTGAGAAGTGAAGAACAAAAGCGTGTACAAACGAAAAAATATAACAACAATGCCCATTGTTAATATGTTGGAGTAGTTTTGTGCTACTCTGATGTAATGCAGGGATGGAGTATATGGTCCTGCCCTAGGACATCGCAATGTTAATTGGACCATATTTTTTATATGAATTGTGGTTAATTTTGGAGTACTCTTTGGTCCTTAGGGAGTACTCTTTACACGCATGCATGGAGTAGTCGCGATTTTTGCAGGGTATGTACATTAAATTAAAAATTCCTTTCGCACATGATAAGGGATTAAAAACATATGAACATAACTAAATATGTGTGCATAAGGAATTTGGTTCCAAAGAGTAACATTTTTTTTATACACACAAACCAATATCTATGTAGTTATTAGCTATTGACCGTTTGAGCATTTTCAAGCATCTATAATGCTCAACTAAATATGTTCCATTTACTTGTCAAAGTGTTAAAGTAGGTTTGATTTCCAAGGTAGGATCGGATTTTCTATCGATATTATTTACTAATTT
Source organism: Rhagoletis pomonella (assembly GCF_013731165.1). Lineage (NCBI taxonomy): Eukaryota > Metazoa > Arthropoda > Insecta > Diptera > Tephritidae > Rhagoletis > Rhagoletis pomonella. Next base: position 62,871,230 of record NW_023458560.1, read on the forward strand.
TGTTATCTATACTGTTATCAATTATTTATCGATTTTGTTATCGACTATTTATAGATTTTGTAATCGATTTTGATATCCATTATTTAATGATTTTGTTTTCGACTATTTATCGATTTGTTTGTCGATATTTTTTACGATTTTATTATCGATATTTTAATCGATTTTGTTTCGATATTTTTACCGTTTTTCTACGCGATTTTTGTTTTAGATTTTGTTATCGATTACTTATCGATTTTGTTATCGATATTTTTCACGATTTTGTTATCGATATCCTTTATCGGTATTGTTATCGGTTTTGTTATCGATATTTTAATCGAATTTTCTATCGATATTTTTTATTAATTTTGTTATCAATACGATTATTTATAGATCTTGTAAGCGATTTTGATATCGATTATGTAATGATTTTGTTTTCCATTATTTATCGATTTTGCTATCGATATTTTTATCGGTTGTGTTATCGATAGTTTGACTGTTTTTCTAAGCGATTTTTGTTTTAGATTTTGTTATCGATTATTTATCGATTTTGTTATCGATATTTTTATCGATTTTGCTATCGATACTGTCATCGATTTTGTTATCGATATTTTTATTGGTTTTGTTATCGATATTTTGTTGGATGTTACTATCGATTTTGTTATCGATAGAGTATAAAGATAAAAATGAAGATAAAGGAAAACAGAATAACATAAATGCAATTAGAGCGAACAGTGGTAGAGGTAGGGATCTAGATAGAAAAAAGACAAAAAATATGACCTTAAGCAAAAGCAGATGTATGTACATACATATGTATGTATATTGGTTATGAGACAAAATAGATATGTAACGTAAGTTTCATTTCTCCAGTGTGGCCCAAGGACACTTACTTTTTTTTATTCATTGCTTGGTTTCTTGTATTTAACAATTTACTCACCGAATGACAAGGTATTAAAATTATATTAAATTCTCCAATGAAAACTTAGAATCAAATTATAAATATTATGTGTTGGCCAACGAATATCTTTTTGCGTTGGGTGTAAGGATATGTGGGAAAGGCTTCCTCAAGTGGGCCCCAAATTTACCAAGATTAATATTTTTCAATGATATTCGGGCAGCATCGAGTTTCGCAGTCGAAAATTACACTGTGTAAATTTTGTTGCAAAATTCCAAATAGCTTTTTTTTTTAATCAACAATTGAAAATTTTTGCAGTGTTTTGGGATTTTTTTTCTTTGAAAGTAAGTGTCCGAATAAAAAAATTTGTTGGGTGCAGACTAAAAAAACATTTAACTATACAATAAAGTTATTTGTGTTACAAAAATTGTTTTTTTTTGTTTCTGCTTTTCAATAATTTTTTTATGAACAATTGAATATTTAAACAATTTCTGCGTTTCGTGGACGAAAATTTATCTATGAAAAAAATGAGTGCATTTCGATATAGTTTGGTCGGAATGAATTTTTATTTGCCAGCGTGCGCGCCCAATAAACAACAAAATTTACACAGTGTTCTTTTTGACTACAAAACTTGGCGCTGCCTGAATATCATTGGAAAATATTAATCCTGGTAAATGCGGGGCCCACTTGAGGAAGCCTTACCTATGTATGAATATGGCTACATAAATATGTACATACATATAAACGTATGTACTTATGTATGTATATATGTATGTAGATACATATGCACGTTACCGAACCCACACGACACGACCACAAGTGGCTTCCGATTTCTTCATGGCGAACACACGAATTTGCCTTTTTCACATAATTTCTTAGCAGCACTATTTATATTTTTTATTACCACTTGCACTTTTAATGCTTTTGCGCATTTGAATACAATTAAATAAATTATTTTAACACTTTTGCACAATATTTTCCTGCTTATCGAACTAAACTCACACACCATACCAACTTAAATATTTCCGCGGCAAAAGTCTACTGAATACAGAAAATTAACCTACACTCTCAGTCCATCACAGCTTATTTGCAATTTCCAAGTATTTATTTTTCCAGGTCCTCACTTTGAAAAGAGTTAGAATGAAGATAACACACTTTAAAACTCTTAATTTGGAATTTTGCAAATTCATTTACATATATGTATTGATTTTGCGCTAACCGATTGCGCAGCAAAAAAAGCATTTCAAGAGCGGATGAGACACGGAAAACGGAAATAAACTCTCACTCATAGAGAGGGGGAGAGTATGTAGGCGTTTGTGTTTCCGCTTAAAATATAGACAAGAAGAGTGAGCTACATAGATATGTGTGTACATACATACATACACATACTTGATACAAGGGTGCATACATATGTATGTATACATAACGATTGATTGTGATGCCAAATGTGCGCAACCATGTTTAGATGCTAATTTTCAACTAGGTTGCGCAAGTTTGACTTTTTCTTCAAGTCCAGTTTAGAAATAAAAGAGACTGATGCTTTGTATTTTGACGTTTTGGAATGCAGCCATACTTTCGAAATAAAAACAATTAAGGGACCGAGCAGTGCATACCTATGTACATATGTGCATTAGAGTGGTCCAAAAACAGTAAAGTCTGAATTTTAAAGCCACCACTCCCTAGGATTGTTCTATACCGAAAAAAAATATACCCCAATTTTTTATTTTGAAATCAAAAAATATTCAAACTCGGAAAACTCTGGTTCTCTTCAGGAGACTTCCAATATTAATATCCAATTGTTTATTTAACCATATTTTAAAACTAAAGATCTTTTATAAATCCCCCCATTGTATTTTCTAGGGGTTTTGGCGTACCTATACAATATAGTTACCACGAAAAAATGGTTAAATAAACAATTGGGTATTGTTAAAGGAAATCTCCCGAAGAGAAACAGAACTTTTTGATCGAAAAATATTGATTTTCAAGAATTTTATACCATTTCTATGAAAAGTTGTTTTTTTTTTTGTTTGTTGTTTTGAGCACTCCATAAATATTTTTTGGTTTCAAAATTAACAAATAGGGGTATATTTTTTCGATATAGAATAATCCTAAGGGGTGGCGGCATTAAAATTCCGACTTTACTTTCTCATTTCACGTCCATTTTTAGATCACCCTAATATACATACATACGTACGTTGTTGGCATCCAATAAAATATTTTTTGAGCTAGAGCGCGTGGAAACACCTCTAGCAATATTTTATTATATAGTTATGAAGTTTTCTTAAAGGATTTTTATTTTTCAGGCAGAGTAAATATTTTTTCCACTATCGCTTTAAAATACTCATCAGGTGAAAATTGTGTGAACAAGAAAATAATAACCAATTTATTTCCATTTCCTTACTGCTCTCTTCCGTGTTTTTTTTTTTGTATCTCAAGACAGGGATGGAATTCCGAGATTTCAAAATGTGCCGTATGGACTGCAAAATAGTGCCCAGAAAGTGTTGAAAGTGCCACAAAATTGAAATTGCTTTCTTTTGAGGCTTTTTAAGAACAATATATGTATTTTCAGTAACAGTAGATATGTATTTTTAAAGTACACTGAGATAATATAATAATTGTTAATTCATTGAATTATTAGAGTAAAATAACACAATAGGGCCATTAAGGATTTTGGGCATATGATCTTGCATTTGCATATTTCGGTGCATTTGTAAATTCACAACAATAAAATGCATTTGCGGTTGTCATGGTGACAAGCATAAAATTTGCAAATGCAATGCCACATGCAAATCAAGACCATTTCCACAATATTTTGAACAGCCCTAATATTCCAATTACAGATTGGAAAAACACTGAAATATAGCTATTCGGAGCTGTTTACACATATATCTCTGTACGAAATAATAGCACTGTGACATTTTAACCAGTTTTTACTATTCTTTACATTGACTAATTTTATATTAATTTTATATAATGACCCTTATTTTAATATTTAAGTTATTATGCTAAATTTCTATAATTTATGATTGTGCCAAAACTGAATGAATTGTGCCAAAAGTGCCTTTGTGAATGAGAGTGCCAAAAATGGCACTATTGTGCCTATTTACTTTTCCATCACTGTCGCATGATACAAAACCTTAAGCGGAAACACATAACTGCTCGCTCTCACATTTTCCAGCACTAATTCACTTCCGTTTCCCATATGTTCCTTCTGCTCTTATTTCGTATTTTTGCATCTGGTGATCTGATGCTTTAAAATTTTAAAGTAAAGGTACATACATACATACAACCTAATTTAATGTGAAAGAGTTTTTAAGTTCCTTTCATTGTTTTTACTCTTTTTAAATTGATGAATAGATGTTTTTTCCAGGTGAACAATCGGTCAAGGTGTGAGAGTGTAGGCTTTTTTCAGTGTTCAGTGGGCATTTGCAGTGTAAGTTAGTTTGGTTAAGTAATCTGTGGTTGTCAAAGTCACTTTAAATAAATTTTGTGTGAAAGAAATACAATAATTTTATTCCAAAATGTATTACGAGTGCATAATTATAAGGACTTTTTACTTATAAACCATATTTACATATAGATAATTAAAAGCTATTAACGAATGAAGTGAAAAAGTGAAAATAGTAAATTATTGCGTGATCGGGTCGCGTCGGCATACAAATGAATTTCATTTGCTGTATACATACATACATGTGTATGGATGTATGTGCATAGGTATGTATGTAAATTAGTTTAATTAGTCACATTCATTTTTTCGTATATTGCATTATTTTAAAGTGTAGTTGTCGGAAAGTTGGAATGTTGGAAAATTCAATCGCAAAGTAATTTGAATAGTGGTCATGTGTGACAACGCAAAATGTAAGAAGTACTTTCTTCGGTTATACATAAATGATGGAAACTACTTAAGCAATAAAAAAAAAAAACAATCTATTGCGTCACTGACTGGTAAGCGCACTTCACATTTTGAACAAAATGTAATTTCCTATTAATTGATATATCGCTGGCTTTGAGTGAAAAGTTAGTAGGTCCAATTTTTTCGAAGGCTCAAATTTTAATATAGGAAGCAAGCAAAAAACAAAATGCAACATTCCTTAAAGGACTAAGCTACTTCTTTTCTTTCCTCCCGTCTATATTCAATGAAAGGCAAATTTGTTTAGTTCAAAAAATTTATACCGAAACACGATAAGGTTAAAATAATATGGAATAATATCGAAATCTTCCACTTCATAAAGTTTTGCAAAATACTTGAAGAAAATTGTAGGCTCTTTTTCGTTAACTGTGAAATTTTTAAAACTTTACTTAGTAACTTTTCACTCTTAGGTAACGTTATGCATACGTATGTATATGTATATCAAATCCGGTCAATTTAAAAGGCGGAAGGTATAAGTTTCCCGATTTTTCATATTTTCACCGATTAAATCCCGATTTTCAGGGGTTTCTTTATTAATTTACTAGTAGCTCTCCATGAACTCTGGCCCAAAAGCTATTTGTTGACAAACGTGGAAGCACTTTCGTTATCATAAAGAACATAGAATATAAGGAGCCATAAATATAGCCAGCTCCTTATTTTCTATGATCTTTGATAATGTTTTATTCTGTCAAACTGGTAGTCTCGCTATATTGCAGTCTATCATTCTTGGTTAATTTTTTTAATGTTTTCCTAATTATTTGTTAGGTTTGTTTTCTTTTTTTTTAATCAAACGATACTAATTTAAATTTAGAGAAATTATAAAAAATCTATTTATAAATACGCCACAAGAAAACTCCCTTTTTTTTACATAATATTAACATAAATATGGTGAGCTTTTTATTTAACTTTATTTTATTGTGTTTTATAGTATTGAATGTTTTTTCATATTACATTATTTGTTTTTTTTTTTTATTTTTTATTTCATTTTGTTTAATTTAATTAACCATATTTTAGTTTATTTTGTTAATTTACTTAATTCTCATTTTAGTATGTTTTATACTGTTTTATTTTTTTTTATTATTTCACTCTATTATTTTATTTTATTTCAGTATATTTGGGTTTATTTTCATTTGTTCTATTTAATTTAATTTAAATTAAATTCATTACATTTTGTTTCATTTTGGTTTATCTTATTTTGTTTTATTTGTTTTCTTTATTTATGGCCTTATTACAATTATATTCAGGAATTTTATTGGGCTGGAGGCCGTTTTAAATTAATTTAATTTTATTTGATTTGAGTTTATTTTAGTTTATTTTGTGCAACTTTATTCTATTTCTTATTATTTATTTTATATTTAATTATACTTTGTTTTATTATATTTTATTTTATTTTAGTTTATTTTTTATATTATCTTATTTGGTTTTATTTTATTTTAAATTTTTCACCATATTTAACTTAATTTTGTTGTATTTGGATTTTTGTTTAATATTCTTTTATGATATTTAATTTATTTCTTTCGCTATCTATGCTTACTTTACCTTACTGTATTAGTTATATTTAATTTTGTTTTACTTTGTTTCATTTTAATTTTAATTTTATTTTATCTCATTTAATTTAATTTAATAAAATTTAATATAATTCTATTATATTTTATTTTATTTTACTTTAGTTTATATTATTTTAGTTTCTTTTAGTAATTTTGTGTTTGATTTTGTTCTATTGCATTTTGATTCGATTTGGTTTATCATCTTTTTTTTAATTTTCTTTTCCTTCGATTCATTTTCAACCGACTTCAGAAAAAGGAAGAGGTTATGAATTCGTAGAAATATTTTTTTCCTTTTTTATGTATGCTACCGGATAACTTTGGAGCACGTGAACCGTTTTTTTTTTTTATGTCGGAAATGTGGTTCCATACTAATTTTGTTTAGTTCCAATTAGGGTGATTGACTCGGTTTTTCCAAATCGGTTTACACTGGTTTTTTTTGGATATCTACAGGCGGTTTTTTGAAATCTTAGTTTTTGAATATCACATAAACCGGATTTCTTTATCGAACAAACCGGTTTTTTTAATTTCGTACAATTCTTGACCTCTCAATAAAAGTTTATAGTTGTACGAAATTTTCAAGGTTTTTTCAGTTTAACGGAAAAAATATATCCTATGTTATATGGGGATGAACTATATATCATATGAGTATAAAAAAAAATAAAAGTCATATATCTATTGCACTTATGGGCGAATTTGTCTGCTTTTTTAAATGTATACTGGCTATTTAAGTAGAAACATTCTTGCGTAAAATGGTCTTGCTGGGTGGCGCCAGGGTCGAGATTATTTGAAAACCCGTATTTATGATCCGATTTGGTTCGAATTTGGCGTATGTAGTTGAAACATAATAGATCATAGATTGCTAAAAAAAAATGTACCCAGAATTGGCGCTGAAGTCAAAATATAAAGTACATTCGACATAAAATGCATGTTTTGTTTGCGTTAAAAATTAATTTAAAAGCAATTTTAACAAAAATATAAGGATGAAAATGTATGTCACGTCACGCCATTTCGCGTAACGTTTCACACTTGGGGGAGCAAGAAAAAAAATATTAAACATGTTGCATTAATTCAAAAAAACTCTGAAAACTACTAGTATTACTCCAAATCATATTAAAACAAGTTCAGAAAAAAATGCAATAAATTATTACAAATAGTTAAAATAAGTCCAAGCGTGATTTTTATTTGTTTGAATTTTGATCTAGAAAAACTTTAAATTTATATTTCTTTGCTCTTTTTTTTTAAATAGAAGTTATCCTCACTGTTAATAGTTTTATTGTAACTTTTAGTCATGACTTCAAACAAAACATAAGCATTTGCACCGCAAGAAAACCGTGTAAAATAAAACCGGCTTTTCCGGTTTTTTCTTAATTTAAAAATCGGGATGCGATGCCTTCAAAAAAGGGATTGCAAAATTTTCTTGTGGCGTATTTATATATAGATACCCAGTAGCTATAAAAAGTTATCGGTGAAGCTTTATCATGGCAGGGAAGAAAATCCTCTCGTTAAAAATAACAATAACACAACTTTTTGCTTAGGACCCACTACTGTTACTAAAATTTATCGCCAAGCTAACTTATATACTAACGGAAATTGTCAATAAAATATAACCCACTGCTCGTTTTCTTTGCACCATTTCAGCTGCAAGTACAACCCTGCGACTGCAGCACATTACGAATTACATTAGTTTAACTTGCAAATAGTATTCTTGACACTTGTCGAAATAAATTCACCCCAACAATTGATAGTTATGTTAATTTTCTTGACAGTAACCTTGTAACGGTTGGCTGGACATCTACATTCCTGGCGCAAAGTTAATTTGTTTTTTGTTTTTTTGCATACTTACTACTTTCCGTTAACAAAATTTGACTCCCTTATTTCAGCAACTATCCGAATTAGCGCTTGAGGGGTGTCAAATGAGTAATTAAGTTGTTGAAATGTGGCTGATTAAGTGGCGTAACTTTTAGGCAAATTTTGTGCACACACTCACTTAAGTTATGCTCTCATAGGTTGGTACGTGGATGGGGAATAGCATAAAACGAAAAGAAATTATCATCTTTAACGAAAGTTATCCTTAAACATGTCAAGGGTTTGCATATATGCAAACGGTGGTCTCCGATATTTAGTTAATAATTTAGTTAAATTCAATGATCCTTTAACCAAAAGGCGATTGGAATTGCAACTGGAAAAGCTTTGCTGACAAACCTATCGATTAGGTAAAGTAAACATCGATGCTCTTTACTTTTGATAATTACAGTTTTTAAGCATTTATTTTTCTAGTTTAAAGTACAAACTTTATCTTTGATGAAAGTACACTTCAGAATTCACGATTATCTAAGATCTACTACTGCTACACCTTCCAAACATTATTTTGTTTAATTCAGTTATGACTTACCCAGTTATGACTTTTAATTTTCGGTGCTTATCCTTAGACCGTGTAGAGCTACTAAGTATTAGTTCAATGGAAGAGTTTTCTTTTATGCTTATTGTGTAGTTGGGATGGAAAGGTGTCTCAGATTCTTATCAGAGCCTTGATAACTGTACCACCTGTTCATAAAAAATATACACCCGATGAGTAGCAAGTTTGTGGCGTTGTAAAACTCAAAATTCTGATTCAGATATGCTTGTTCCAGCTCGTGGAGGAATCGGTTGCCGGTCCCCGAGTATAGTACTAGGCTGCGCTGCTAATAATACCTAGTAGATCGCCTTTCAGCAGGCAATTTCAAACTTCCGAAACAACCCACCACGAATTGTAAGCGAAGACAAGCCAAACCATTCTGAGTGCCAAATATTTTCTTCTAATTTGTCGGGGTTTATCGGTAAATCCGGCCAACATTAAATAGAACAGCTAAACGGTTCCATTAGACGATTTTAAAATGAACGAACTGTTCATTAGTTCGCTGATTTATTCTGTTTAGAAGACTAAGGCTGATGCCACCGTCATCCGACAAAAACGCCAGACGGGACAAGGCAAGTAGTAAGGGCGCTTTTGTTCCGTCTACTGTACAGTTGACTTGGAAAGAAGCACAAATTCGGGTTTTGAATTTCGGTGGGAGATAGGCTCCATGGCCGAGTATTCTAGTTCGCCCCGGCAAACGAAGCTCGAAGTATGGTGGTATGCAGTACTAGGTTCAAGTACAAAAATATCCATCAAGTTATTTGGCTGTCTCGATCATGTAGTAATAGACGAAAGGCTCCCAGTGGTTTAGACGTACGTACACTTCGCGAGCTAAGGCACGACTCGGTCCGCTGTGCAGCAAAAAATGCGCGCCCAACAATGAAAGCAAAGCTCAATGTCGAAAAGCTACAATCACAGTCGACAGCCAATGCATTCGCCACTCGACTCGCACGTCTGCTCTCAGAGAGCACTCTTCGACAAAGCGACATACGCGAGCAGTGGAACCCCATTTTCTCGCTCATTAAGTACCGCTGCCGAAGAAGTAGTCGAATTTCAGCGAGCCCGAAAGAACAACTGGTAAGGTGAGGAGTTTAAAGAAGCTGAAGAGGAAAAAGATGCCGCATACAGGGCCACGCTGCGATCGGACGAAACGCGAGCTACATATATTTGTGGGCCCGTTACAGGCAACTAAAGAGGGAAACGGGACATATTTGACGCAATAAGAAGAGAGAGGCCGAAATACGTTAGTACGAAAAAGAAAATTATTTGTCTTAGCGAGTGTACTGTGTGAAAGTCTGAAGCCCACCGTCAACGAACTGATTGGGACTTATAATTGTGGCTTTAGACCTGGAAAATCTACCATAGGCCAGGTATTCCCAAGAAGCCGGATCTTGGAAAAGACTCGCGAGAATAGGGTCGACACGCATTAATCTATTTGTTGATTTCAAAGCCGCTATGAGTCACTTCATGAGCGAGACTTTATCATGCCCGTGCTGGTATATGGCGCAGAAGCTTGGGCCATGATAATATCAGACGAGGTGGTTCTAGGACTATTCCGATGGAAACTTCCTAGGAATATTTTCGAACCATTACGCGTCGACGACGCAAACTTCGTAGACGATAGAATGGTGAGCTGTATGTGCTTTATGTACATCTATCCGGCAACGATAGCTCAGTCATATCATTCGAATGAACAGAAACGGTTCAGCGCTAAAGTGTGCAATACAGATCCCGCTCTTATAGCACGGGAAGAGGATGACCTCCTCTGCGATGGAAAGACCAGGTGGAGATGCATTTAATTTTTTTTACATTTCCATTGGCGTCAGTTAGCTAAGAGTAGAAACGACTTATTTATTGGACTCAGACAAAATCGCTTAGGCCGTTGCAGCGTCAAACAAGAAGAAGAAGAAGATAGAATGATCTGTCAGCAACTTCCACTTCAAATGCTGCTTTTAACTTACTTCCGTAATTAGGTAAAATTACTAAGAAGTCCATAGTTCCATAAGTATCTACTTATTCTACAAAATAATCTCATCGTTTTTTGTTATGCTGTTGCTTTTTGTGTTGTGGTCAGTCAGGCGCATTTGATTTGTATTTCTTCCGACAGTTGAGTTTGAATTTTTTATCTGTGAGCAAGTGCAGCTGATACACGAACGTCACCATCACCACCACTACTAAAGACACCATCAACACCATTACAAACCAAACAAAAGTAAGGTACTTAGCGCTGTATAGCAAAGTATTTGAATGGATGGACAGCACAGAGAGAGAGAAAAAAGGACATTTAAGCTCATTGAGACAAATTAACATTTGACACGAATCACGTGGGACAAATGGAAGTAATAAAAAAGGAGCATACTTACATACAAATGTGTATATGGAGAATACCTAAAGCTCTAAGTAACTACGTATTTGCACACTTAAGTAACCGCTTTGGGGTGTTGCTAAGCCACTCATGAACTGGGTAGCTTACACACGAAAAGCAAAAAAAAAGTAGGTGTGCAAATGAAGTCACCCGTTCGTCAAGCGTGTAAGCCAGCGACCAACCATGTCATGTCATTAGACATCTTCGTTACGCAACTGCTTTAATACTTTCAATGGAAACGCATGAAAGAATGTTGGTACAATTTTTTAATGAACAGCAAATCAAAAGCGACATTCAAAGGATATTCTCATCAAATGTTTCTTCGCTTTTTGATTTGTCAACTTTTCACTTTGTGTTGTTGCAGTAATTTGGAATATATGTAAGTACTATGTGTAAGTAAGTTGCTCGCTCGCCGATTGCTGAAAAGCCTTCGGCAAAGTGGAAATTATTGAAAGGCGTGCCCACATCTACCCGGCCGCTACCAGCTCGCAGCTCACTCCAGACGCATTCAAATTTGCGTTCCAAGCAATTCAAAAGCAATTTTTTCTCTCGCCAGTGCGCTACGCTCAAAAAAAAAATGTATCTTTGCAATATGCTGCCAAATCCTTTAGCCGATCCTAGTGGCATTGTCGCAACAAACTGATGCCATTCAGCGTCGTTCATGTCAACATAACGCGGATCAATTAGTGCGGTTCAGCAACTATGAATGCGAGCGAGCAACTAAGCGCAATGCAAGGCGATAATGTAGTGTTGTGAGTACTTTGAGTACGTACAGTCTTGCAGGGTATGTCCTTTCCGCCTTTCGTTCGCCTGCTGCTGAGATATCCAGATGCTGCACATCCCACCGTTTGCTTCGCTTTTATATAGCGTACATATGTATGTTTGTGTGCAGTGTTGCCACGGACACATTTTTTTTTCCTACCAAAATCAACCAAAACCTACCAAAATTTTATTTGAGTTTTTAATATTTTTTTTTTTTAATGTCAAGTTTATTAAAAATGTAGATAACATAACATTTAGAAAAACTTAAATACAGCTAGTACAATAAAAACAAAAGTTAGGCACTTTGGAGGGCGCCATGTTTAAAATTTTGGATGAAGAAGACAATCGTTCCCCAAAGTGTATCTGTCTGCTATTTATGATACGTGGGCAGTCATATAGAATATGCTCTGAGTTTTCCTCCACCAGCTCACAAAAGGCTAGGCACCATGCAAGTGAATTTGGGTTCCACGCTTTGCGGCACTGTCAGCTTTCGTTGCCTTCAAACTCTTTATGTCCCGGAACCCACCACAGCGTTACGTTATTGTGGGCTTCCAAGTGGTTCAAACAAGTTTTACAGCTTTCCACAAGCCTGCTGCCGTTTTAAAAGAGTCTAACGCCTTTAACCTGCCTGACTAACCGACATAATGGCTCCATTTGTCCTTCTTCACAGATTTCGATTGTGAAGACTTTCGCCTGGAATATAGTTGGGTTTGTGTAAATTGGCAGACTTTCTGGAACTTTGGTCCAAATACGCTTGCCCCAGTGTTATCCTCGTCCATCTTTGATCCGTCAGTATACCATGCTTGGGACCTTTCGTCAATCATACTTAGATATTATCACTTTACAGCAGTCACTTTCAGGAATTCCGACCTTATAGGGTTTGAAGAAGGATAACTCGGAATTATCGAGAAATGGCTTCAGAACCTTCAAATCACCCCGAAGATACCAAATTTTCTTGCTGATCATAATGGGCCGTCGTAGGGCGCTCCAGTAGGCCTCTTTTTCAAACAGAATAGACAAAAAAATAGGAAAAACCTACCAGTTTTGGTAGGAAAAGCCCATGTTTGGCAACACTGTAGGTGTGTGTATTTTTATATAAAAAGTGCTCGTATTTTGCACGCCAGTTTTTGTGTTTCTTGTTGTTGCTGTTGCCGAGTATTTATATTGCTTCGACTCTACAGTTCTTCGATATAATACAACAGCATCATGACCCATCTTATTCACTTATTCACACCTGAGAACAATTGTGGCTCAGCAGGACGATACAAAATACACTCGGAAATATACACTTGCATCCATTCACATGTACGCACATGTACAGTCACTGGTCACTGAACTATGGACGATGGATAAAATCTGATAGACATTCGCTATGTAAGCAAAGTTCGGTAGAGATTTTTAATGTGCTACAAACGTTTTAATCATGGAACACATAGTATATATAGAATTTTAGTTTCTTCGAAACCTTTTTCCTCTCTTTAACATTGTCAAATTACGACCCTTAATGAGAAAAGTTAGGTTTGGTTAGACTATACGGAGTGCTCTGATAAGAACTCATCGGAGGCCGCATAAGCACATTAGGGGTATTCTCTGAGTCTTGCAAACCCCTTGCATGGTGCACAGATTGCACGGATTGCACGGTTAAAACCGGTTTTCGTATGGGACAGCTTTGCGAACCGTGCAATCCATGCACCGTGCAAGGGCTTTGCAAGACTCAGAGAATACCCCTATTGTTATTTTCAGGAGAGTCTTTCTCCATACGCATCGCTACATGTCTTTAAACCAGCCTGATTTTCTTGCGAATCCTAGCAGGTCCTTTAATGGAGTTTTCCCTAAAATATTAAAGCTCTCAAAATAGTAGTCCCCTGAAAATTGAAGCATTTTCTCCGAACTGTACCCCACATAGGAAGCAATGGATGAATTTTATCTTTTCGTCAACTCTAGAGCTTCTGCGAGCAGTGCTGGCCAATGGTCCAGTGTACTAGTAGTATTCCGGTGAGAAGCCGAACGTTTGGCTTTAGTAAACTCCCTGTTCATCGATCTTCCTTCATCGATCATTGGCCAGAGTGAGCGTAGATGTGAAAAATAGACCAACTGCTGTTGCTAGCTGCTCTAGCGATTTTCTCAACTTGTGTATACAGGTATTGTCTGGGACGTTTTACGTTCTGAACCGCTTCACTTATTCCTATCTCACATCTTTTTCTAGCATACCTGAGCGTTTCCACATTTCCCGGAATAGCACTGTATTCCGTGTCCAAATAAAGATTAATTATGTGATCTTCGGCATATCGAGTTAGTCGTTACCGACCCTGGGATTTTGATGAAACCTCCACTGCCCACAACAAAGACAAGAATAGGTGAAGTAAGGTCGATCATGCTTACGAGCTTATACATATGTATATGTCTCCGAGTAGAAAATGCTGCAGTATTATGGAAGGAGTCTGTAGAACTCTCTGATAATTTCTCAGAGAAGTCGCCAAATCCTGTTCAAATGTCCATTTTTAAGCCATTAGTGAATATAAAGATTTCGCCATCATTTGGAACGATGTTATGTCCCCGGTAACTTCTGCCAGAAAAATTCAGTTTTTGAGGGATTAATCCCACCTTACCGGGTCTTGAATTGCCTATTGAAGTATCTCTCAGGCCTTCAAGATGACTACGACATCGGCATACTACAACATTAATGGCTTTCGATGTGCGAAGCCTACTACTGTCGCAGCTATCGTCACGAAGAAATCGAGAGCACTGTTTTTGGTACTACCGAAGTCTGGGTAGACTTAGACGCCGGTGTCTTTATCTGTACTCTTTCGACCATTGGTGGGACGTAAGATCTACAACGCTTCATTCTACTAGCTAATTGGATTTTTTCTAGTTGTATGGACGGAAACAAGATTGAGTCAATTAAAGCGTATCCAACGGGCTTCCTCAAGTCTAAGTGTGTCTCCACCTGGAACCTGGATCTAAAGTGTTTTAGTTAAAACACAATTTACCTTTTGCCATCGGTTATAATTCAGTGTCCAGCTACTGTAGTTAAGTACTAAAAAAAAAGTATGTTTTATATTGTCCATCAATGGAGAGCAGTGGCACATTGCGTTGCGCATGAAACGCTCTGAATGCCCAACTCAACTTGTGTTGTACATATAAACCCGTAATTCTTTGAATGCTCTGAATATTTTGAATAAGCGCTCAACACTTTGCATTGATTGCGATTCCATTCGTTTTTTGTTTTGCGTATTTGTGTGGAAACTTTTGCGATTTCGTTTTTTTTATCTAAAATTTTTGTTTGTGCTTGTGCTAGCGCGTATGAGAGAATATTTGTGTAAGTACTTTTGCTGCATGCATTTCATAGCATTCGCGCACTTCCCATTCACTGTGCGATCTGGAGCTCAATTTATGGTTGGCTTTCCACTTTGCTCTATGGGTGTTCACAAACGTTAGGTACTGGTTGCATTTGAAAACGTTTTCGAAAACTCAGCCGTGCATATTCGACACTTGCGGTTGAAAGGTTTTCAACACTACGTAGTACTCAGAGTGCAGGAAATGCCTATAAATGTACATATTCGTAGACTAAAAACGAATGTAAATTAATTAAAAGCGGAATTCGTTCAAAATCGTGCTTGAACAAACAACACCCAGCGAAAGGATAATGAAGCGGGCGACGGCACCATATTTGTGGTACATATGTACATGTGTGCATGTGTATATTTTAGTGAACATTTAGAAGTACGCTTGAAAATAGCGCATCCTTTCATAATCTACAACGAAAAAGGATAAGCAAAATGCAAGTGACAAAAGCTCACTCAAGTACCTATCCATAGTATGTAAGCGGTTTAAAAGCTCGTAATAAAAATATATATTTTACCGTAAACCGCCAAAGGATATCGTTTGTAGAGTTGAATGAATGCAGTTGGATTTGGTTTCTCAGATTTCCTGCGTAACCTTATTCTTGCGCATCGCATCAAAGGATGCTCTTAAAGGAGCTACCACAATAAGGACAACGGTCCTGTGATTTTGATGGATAAATTAAAATTACACGACATATTGCATAAGGTGGTTTCTGCCTGAAACTCTGCATTAATTTGAAGCTTTGAGTTTCTTATACTTCGTAATCCACTGACTGTTTGCGAGTAAGAATAGCATTCATTCTCATAGACTAGGCTAGTTTAAACGGGTTATGCACATAAGCGAGCACGGTTGAAATCGGTTGCGAATAAATCGAAGTTCGTATACATATATGTATTAGTAGGCATACACACCCACGGCCCAGTCGGTTTCAGTGTTTTATAGGTATTGGGCCTCATGCATAAAAAATGAGTCTAAGATCAGACTCTATTTTTGAACTGAAGGGGTTAGCTCAAGCTCAAGAATTTGTACCGAAAATCGAATTGGAGCTTAAACTCACTTTTTATGCATGAGACCCATTGATTTTATTCCTCACAGAGTTCTATTTTTAATTTGGACGTAGATAGTGCAGATCCTTCTCACAATCGTAAGATATCTTGTGTAGCTTTACCACAGCTTAGCCATCGAGTAATAAATTATGCTGTTAACCGCCTGTGACAAATTTTGTGCAGAAGAGCCTCGAAAGGTTATCAGGTGTCCCATGCCTGCATACGTCTCTAATCCCTGGGAACTATGCTGGGGTAATTTCGAATTTATAAGAAATTGAGGTCATCTCCCTCCTCAACGCGTTCGCTAGTTATGGCATAAACAATCTAGGAAGTAGAAGTTGTTGACTTCAAAGCCGCTTTCGACAATACTAAAAGCGATGTCTGAATTTGGTATCCCCGCGAAAGTCATACGGCTGTGTAAAATGACTTTGAGCAGTACCACCAGCTACATACGTTAGAATTGGGAAGGTCCTGTCCGAGCCGTTTGATACCGAACGAGGTTTCAGAAAAGGGACTCCCCTTCGTGTGCGGAAACAAGATGAAGTATCTTATGTAATCACACAAATAGTCAGATCATATGCGTGTGGCAGCCACGTCACTGTTGATAGTTACTAGTTTGAAAAAGTAGACGACTTCGTTTATTTGGGTACCAGCATTAACACCAATAATAATGTCAGCCTTGAAATCCAACCTAGAACCACTCTTGCCATCAAGTGATACTTAGGACTGAGTAGGCAATTGAGAAGTTAAGTCCTCTCTCGTCGTACAAATATGTACGTGTATGGCGCAGAAGCATGGACATTGACAACATCCGATGAGGGGGCCTTTGGAGAATTTGAGAGAAATTTTTTTTTGCGGAAGATTTACGCGTTGGCGACGGCGAGTAGCGCAGACGATGGAACGTTGAGCTGTATGAGCTTCACAACAACATGGGAATAGTGCAGCAAATTAAAATACACCGGACGTTCGAACGACCCCGAAACTCCAGCTTCGAAAGTATTAAACGCGGGTCGCGATGCTGTTAACAGAGGAAGAGGAAGGCCTACGTGCGTTGGAAAGACCAGGTGGAGAAGGACTTGGCTTCATTTGGCATTTCCAAGTTGCTTAGGCGGTTACAGCGCCAATAAAGAAGAAGAAGATTCAAAACGAGTAATCATTCGAAAGAACCGTTCTGTTTCTGTGTGAGACTTGGTTATACGACCGAAACGTGATTGTCGAGTCAGTTTTCAAGTAGTTAGAGAGCTTGATTGCAGATTTCTTCTCAATGCAAATTCGCATACTACTACATCTCTAGCTACGCGACTATGCCTTGCTGTGGCTGGGTCTATTAAAATGGAAATATGGAAATCATAGAACCAGGCTCGTCGATAGGGGTCCGGGCTTTTTAATGGGGCCTGAAATATCAGAACTATAATTTTTTATATTTTTTTTTACAATATACTTAATTTGTCCTTCGTTAAAGGCTCTATTAGAAATATATTCCGATTCGTGCATTAAAGGAAATAACCACATGCTTTTGAATTAATACAATTTATGTATAGGACCAAAAAGAGCACGAACTCAGAGCTGAATACCAAGCCGAATATAAATACGATGGCGAATACCAAGACAACACTAATACGAAGATGGGCACGGTCGCGAAGACCATCACGAAGACGAATGTGAAGACAAACACGAAGATAAATAAGAGGACGTATACGAATATGAAGACGAGGACGAGAAGAAAGACGAACATAAACACGAAGTCGAACCAGAAAACGAGCTCGGAGCCGAACTTAGACGAACGCGAATACGACTACGCAGATGTAGGCGAACTCGAGTACGAATACGAATACGAAGACAGATACCATTACCATTACCATTACTATTACCATTATCATTACCATTACCATAACTATTACCATCGCCAATTAGTAAAGTTCTCCTCAATTTAAAAAAATACTCCCACCAACAGCTACTTCATACCGCTCCATCTTTTCGCAATCGTTGCTAAGCATTTTTTTCTCTCTGGAATTTAAAAATACCTGCTTTAATGCAATTCATATTTTAATAACTGAAATATTAAAAATTCCAAACTATTGTTGGCATGAAAATTTCAATGAAGACAAAGTTATTACTGAAAAAATACACATAAATAGTGCGTATGCACATAGAGATATGTATTTGTGAGTACACACTTAGGATTACTAAAAGTAAAAAAAAAAAAGATGCACGAATATGCGCCAATTTTAATTCTACATCGAATAATTGAATGGGATCAGTGAGATGAAATAATTTTTGGCAAATATCACAGCGCAACACAGCAACCAACTCAGCAACACCAACAAAAAAAAAAAAAAAATGATGGCATGGCTGAATTAAGTGATGGATACAATGGCAAATCCTAGTGCAAAAGAAGAGGAAAGAAGAAAAAAATCAACGAAAAATAAAATGAAGAAACAAAGTTCCACTCCAGTTGGAGTAGTTACAAAACAAAATACACAAATTGAAAACAAACAAAGGCACAAACAGTTGCAGATGATGCGCACCCGCACAGCCAGCCACCAGACCAGCCACCAGCCACCAGCAGGGAGGAGGCACTAACAAACAGGGCAACGAATGTGGACACAGTTCAATTGGTTGCTCTTTAGGGTGAATCGCAAGCAAATAAACAGAAGAAAAAGCAGGCATTTCGGGTGGGGTTAGGTTGGTGGTTGGTGGGATGGACAGTGCACAGTGCTTTCGCAGCGTAAGTATTTGGGTGCGCCACTATGCGTGTGGGTGTGTGTGGTTGTGTGGTTTGCATTGATGTGCGCTGCTGTTGCTTGCCCCGAGTGGTTGTGGAAGGTGAAAGATGGGTGGCGCATTTTTGCTTTTGCTATTTTTCGGATTTGGGGTTGCTCGATTTGTTTGCTGGATGCATCGTACGCTTCAGTGTTCGCACAATTTATTGAGAACTGGGTGAAATCAATACAATGAAGTTTGTTGATGATTTTTGCTTGTTGATGAATACGATAATAATGATGAAAGTGCTGATGATGGCGTTTTGGTTGGGTGCTGAATAAACTGAAATTAATATGAAATATGCAGTTTCTTGTGTTAAAAATGTTTTGTGTAGCTCATTATTGACTTGATATATAAAAAAAATTGTATTCTCGTTTTATTAGCTCAATGTTTGATGGCCTTAATTCTTAAGTTAAAAAGCGAAATAAGAATTTTGTCTCGTAAGAGACCCCGTTCTTTTCATGACGATTGGTAGCGTCTCCCAAAAATGTGCATCCAAGCGGGATTCTTCAACATTGCGCTCATTACCGTTTACGCACGACGGAAGAGTAGGGCGATTCGGTATCCAGAGGCTTCTACTTTTCCCAGCGACTTTGCGGATTGTGTCACCAGGGTAGGAGAAAAATGTGTGCTAAGTAAATATCGACCACTGAGCGGAAGATCGACTTATCTCGGTAGCCAGTTCGAAAATGCCCTAACTCAGAACGCCCGAGATCTAAGATACGGCGCTCTTCAATCAAATTCTGAGATAGAGTGTTTTTCAATCAAATTCCGAAATAAGCATTTAATTTCCTACGTATGACACTATCCATGTGTGTTGCAATTCGACCACGCTCGTTGTCGCAAGTAATCCTCTTTTCATCACCAGCTCCCATCCATGGGTCAAAGTTGAGGCGATTCAGCAACGATTTGCAGATGGAATGCGTACATCGAGTTTCTTCTTGTATACAGCCTTATTCTAATCGTTGCCTTGTTTTATGCAATGGTTGGGCGCTGGGCTTGGGACCGCTACACAAAAATTTTAATCTAATGAAAAGAACATAAAAAAGCCTCGGAAAAGCAGAGCCCTCTCTAAGAAAAAGGGACGATGCTACGCTAATGCGCCGTTTGGCGAAGGTGAGGGCCAATTGGCCAAGTTTTGTTGTCTCTGCAAAAACCGACAAGCGGTTGTAGTGCCAAATAGGAAGGAGAATAAAAAAGACCGCGAAATATAACACCCGTCTGAATGTATGAACTCTCTTTCCTCGTGAAAAATATTGGTTATTTCATTAATTTTTCGGTGCTTTATTTAGGGACTGGGAACAAAATGTATGATCGAGACTAAATGTCGATCTTGTAGTGTTGTTTAAGAACGCCTGAAAACCCAAACCGAAATGAGAACAAAACTTACGGGAGTGTTTTCACAAGAACCTAAGTGAGTACAAAACTGTCAAGAACGGGAATTATATAAAAACCAAACCCTGGCGAACGTTCACAAGGAGGACAAAATGCGAGCAATACTTTCAGAAATATTTCTAAGAGAAGAAAATGGGAACAAAACGGGCAAAAATCTTCTCCGAACTAGTCGCGAAGAACAGAAGCGAGAACAAAATTTTTCTCATAGCACTGCATGAGTTTGAAGTGTTTGAAATTAAAATGAATGAATTAATATTTGCATGTTGTGCTATAAAAGATTTTATATCTTATTGTACTAATCACTTATTTTAATAAATGAAATCCGCTGAGAGCCACAGTCCTAACTTTGTTGGGTGATAGTGATAGGATTACTGATTGTATTTATATTCTGAGAATAAAAACAGTCTAGAAATACCCAGAAATACGGGTGTGTGTATATTTTAGGGCTGAATACCGAGTTATATGCCAAAAGGCCGAGGATCATAGAATATCTGACCACGAAACAATAATGTTTCGACTAAATGTCAATAAACTTAGCCCTCTTGCTAAGGAGGCAGAAGTAATATCCTGGGAGAGATATAACCCTGAGAACTTAAGAAGTTTACTAAGGCAGTGCGATTTCTCGAACTTAAATTTTTTCGATGCTGACGGTATGGTGGAGTATATTACTCATTGCATTATGTGGGCCATGAGGCAGTTGACTTACTCAAAAATAACTCGCATTAAGCAGAGGAACAAATGGTATGATAGGCAATTGACAGAGATGAACAAGTATAAATCTAAATCCCATGAGAAAGCAGTGTTGTCAGGGTACTGGGGTGAATATAATTTAGTGAGAAGCAGGTATAAGAAAATGGTAAGGTGTAAAAAAATTAAATACTTAGAGCATACGGTGGAAATAAATAAGGGTGACAGCCGACTCATGTGGAAATACTTAAATGAGGTAGTCAATAACACGGAGGTGAAAGAAAATATTGGAGAAGTGATAATAAATAACACCAACTACGCAGACAGCTTTGAAATTGCGGAAAACCTAAATAATTTTTTCGTGGACAGCATTTTGGAAATACATACCAATATAGAGTGTGTAAACTATGATTTTTCCGAGCAACGAGCTTCCACAAGTACGCTAAAATTTGAAGAGGTCTCAACGGAAGACATTCTTCAAATTGCCAAAAAATTTAAGCGGAAAATTGGGGGAAACAACCTACTTTCTGAAGGTGTTATTAAGGACTCTGCTGATTATATGGGATATTTCTATGCCCTACTTATAAATAAGAGTCTCCAAACAGGATCAGTACCGGAAGAATGGAAAATTTCATCAATAGTGCCCGTCAAGAAAGTTAGAAAAACGGTTAAAGCTGAGGAGCTTAGGCCCATCAATATTCTCCCTAGCTTGGAAAAAATGCTAGAAACCGTTGTGAAAAACCAGCTACAGTACTATGTGGAATCCAATAAAATACTCATAAAAGAACAATCTGGATTCAGAGCTAAACATTCCTGTGAGACTGCGCTGAATCTGGTGCTTTCTCAATGGAAAGAAGATCTTAACAGACACCTTAATGTAGTAGCAGTGTTTATTGATCTTAAAAGAGCATTTGAAACCATTGATTGGGTCCGAATGTTGGATAAACTAAAATACATTGGTATAAAAAACACTGAGCTTGACTGGTTTATAAGCTTTCTATGTAATCGTAGGCAACAAACAATAGTTAATTCAAAGATGTCTAGTAAGATAGCCGTAGACATCGGATTACCACAGGGCTCAGTTTTGGCACCCCTACTCTTTAATATATATATAAACGATATTAAAAGTTCTCTCAAACATTGTAAAATAAAACTCTTTGCGGATGATGCCTTGTTAACGATCAGTGATAGGGAACTACCAAATGCGATTGTCAAAATGCAAGAAGATCTTAATTCTCTGTGTCCAAATAAACTCAAACTGAATGTGAAAAAGACTAACTTTATGGTATTTTCCAGAGCGGCAAATGCTGACTCCATAAGCCGTGAATTAAAAATCAAAGATGAAAATATCGAAGAGGTGAAAAGTGTCAAGTACCTAGGAATATACATAGACAACAAACTAAAGTTTGATGAGCACGTTGAGTATACAGTCAACAAGATTGCTAAAAAAATTGGCCTTATAAAGAGATCGTGTAAGTACTTGGGAAGAAGATATAAAACGTTGGTGTACAGGTCAATAGTAGAACCGCACTTTATATACTGTCCCACGATTTTCTTCCTAGCGGGGGACTCCCATGTAGATAAGCTGCAAAAAATGCAAAACCGAGCGATGAGATTCATCTTCAACAAACCGTACGACACACCAACAAGATGTATGCTTGAAACCTTGAATTGGTTAAGCGTGAAGCAACAAGTTTTTTACCACGCTATGAAATTTGTGTACAATATTAAGAAGGGCAACCTGCCGGACTATCTTAGCGATACTCTCCGATATATAAATGAGACGCATACATATTTGTTGAGAGAGAATAACAGCTTCAGACTCCCGAAGTATAGAACAGAAATGGACAAAAAAAATATTTTCTATAAAGGCTTAAAGTGCTTCAATGAATTACCAGAGGCTATAAAAAATTGTGATACTATCACTCTTTTCAAGCGGCTGCTATTTGACTATTGTAGAACGCAGCCTACAAGATAGTGATGTATCAACAATAGCGTGGATTGGAAACTAGGCCTTTCCAACCACCAAGATATCGAGACTAGGCGGATCAGAAACTCGGCCTTTCCGACTACCTAGACCCTTAGATAATAAACAATAAACGAGCGGATTGGAAACTAGGCCTTTCCAACCGTCACGAAAGCGCGACTGAGTGGATCAGAAACTCGGCCTTTTCGACCACCCAGGAGATATCAATAAATGGAGTAACCCAAAAAGAATAGCGCGGATTGGAAACTCGGCCTTTCCAACCGTTTACATAACTTCCAGAAAATTGCATGCGTTTATAGTGACATCAAATAATTGCAGTGATAAAGAAATAATGTTATTTAAAAATTTCCGTAGAGCATTTTGTATTTTGTATTTAATATTTAATATTTACATTTTAAATCTAAATCTAATTATAAGAATGTTAAATCTTTGTTGCAATATAAGTCTAACAGACTGTAAAAAATAAATAAATAAATAAATAAAAATAAATAAATCTTTTTCATACCCTGAATTTGTTTTATAAAATTTTACAACACGATTTAAAATTTCTTTCTTGAAGCTCTTCCGTCTTCAATAACAACGTATCGAGAGATATCAATTATTCGGTTGCGAACATTCATCTCCGTCATTGAAGCTTCACGAAATCCCTGAAATAACTAATAACTCAACTCAACAAAAAAGTTCTATGTGCTTTTTACAGGAATATAATATGCCAATGTGTTTTGGTGCCGGGAACACGAAACTGTAGTCCATTTTGTTCCAACACCTCAGGATTTTTTCCTTACCCCAAAAAACATGGCGCATATTATGTGAGATGCACGTTTTTTGAGGTCAGAAAAAAGTCCTGACGTTATGAAACAAAACGGACTTTAGATTCGTGTTCAGCGCATCACGTTCGGGAACGTTTCCGTGAAGAACAAAATGAGAACAAAACATCTCTGAAACGTTCACAAAAAGAAAAAATGTGAACAAAACTCTCAAGACATTTCCAATGAAAACGAAAGTATAGAGAACGTTTTCAAGGAACTTTAAATAAGAACAAAAGTCTGGGGAACGTTCTGTCAGAGAACAAAACGAAAACAAAAACTTTGAGAACTTAACGTTAAGAGTGGAGGGGCGTTTGTGATTTGGGATAAAAAATCTTTTCAGTAAGTACCACGATTTTTGATTCATAGCCAAAGGAAATCTGAACCATTTCAACTTTCAGATCATTTAGCATTAGGGTGAACTGTCTATTTATTAAACACATAAGGAAAACGGCCCGCTTAAAATAAAATGTGTATGCCTTTAAAAAAGAAACATCCGATATATAGTTTCTTTGAAAGTTCTTAGCCCTTTGCGTATACTTCATACTGCTAATAAGATATTTGTAGGCACTCATACTTAAGAAAATGTTCACACAAATACAAATTAAATGATATAAGGACATAAAATCAGGTATTATAACAGTAATATTGACGACTCCATCAGTGACCTCCAAAAAGGTACCTATCAGAAATGCTAATATTAGAGATGAGAGTAAAGCCTTAACAAACGTAAGAAATGACAAATACGATAACAACCAAGTAAAAGCAATATGTATATGAAAATGTGACTATTGAGCAAAAACAATAATAAACAAATAAAAGTAACAACAAAGTATAAAAATGAGAGTATTTGGAGTGGGCGTGTTCTTACGTTTATTGACTGCTCGTTGCTTTTCCACATTGTTTTTGTAATGTAAGTATTTGTAGTTGTTTATGATTTATGCTATAGTTACACAGTCTGTTGATATTTTGCTGCTGTTATTGTTGCTATTGAGAGTCGTTTTCTCTACAGACTATAATACTTGCAAGTCCTTATGTCCTATTCATGCATTTGTATATGAATCCGTATATGTGTATGTATATATGTATGCAGGCTTGTACAAATCTACGCCAAAGATTCCATCTGCACACTCATTCGCAATTTGAATGGAAGTCATGAAAAAGGCCAGCCAGCCAGCTGATAGTCGCAGAGCAGAGAGGCACAGACAACGACGCCAGAGGTTGTTGGGGTGTCGCGCGGGGATGTGCTCACTTTACGATTGGGTGTCGACATAAATTATTCATATTTCGTTGGTGCAAGTGAGCAAGGCACATGCCTGCCAGCCAGCCAGCCAACAAACCAGCCAGTCAACCATTCCGCCAGTCAGGCAGTTGGGCCGACAGACAACTCAGGGCGCAGCAGCATTTCAAGTATTCATCGAAGTTTTGTGTCGGTTGGTTGTTGACTGGAGCAGTTTTGGTTGGGGGTTGCTGCCTCCGAGGATGTTGATGGGTAGCGGCGGATGGCGTAGTGGGTGGCGCACCCATGGCGAATGTTGTCAACCATGGTGTGGGTGCAGGTGCGGTTAGTGGTGTGGTCGTTGGTGACATCAGTCGCTTTGCTAGTTGTTGCTCAAACTGAAGGTGCTCTTTTAGTGAGCAGTTCGAATGCGCATTGCATGCTGCGTGAGGAGTACCTACGACAAGGTGGAGTGTGGGCATTGTGCAGCATTGTATACACACACTGGCTGCAGTAGGTTGTTAATTAGTAAATGGTTATTTTATTATTAAACAATCTAACGTTGAAATGTGGTATAAAATGCCGTAAATGCAAGAAATTTTATCGGCATTTGCATGGAACTAGCGGAAATTGAAAAAGCAACAAAATTGGCGAAACTGAAGAAACCTCCTTAATTACTTTGGATTTTATTTAACTTTTTTTTAAACTACACAAACCTTATGTTTATTGATTCACTTGAATAGGTACAAGGACGGGTAGCCTCCTTATGTCCTTTATAGGCGATTTGTTTGAAATAAAACTGAAGGAAATGCAAATGTTTTTGACAGCTGAATCTGGCTCACAGCAACGCATGAAAAAAGCATGAAATAGAGCCAGAACACAAAAGCTAGACGGAAAAAACAAAAGTCCTTTACGAGGTCAACTTCTTATTGTCGAGATAGTGGACCGAGATTAAAGAAAAACGTTGATGTTGATGACATCCCAAGAGAACTACGAATTTCTCTATATACATGTGCTCAAAAAAAAAGGGCATCGATTTTACTATGCAACATTAAGAATCACGACTGGAATTTTGTACAACTCGCATGCCTGGAAGGACAACTAGAAATTGGTGGTTTTCTCTGGCGAAAACGGATTTAATAATAATAGTCACGAAATTTGAAAGGACGAAAGTTGTGTCTTCCCTCCATGGCCAAGAAGAGAGTATGACAGTCCGAACTGCGATTTCGTAGTCCATAGCAGTTAAGATAATATTTAAAGTTTCCCAAATTACGAAAAATTCATGCAGAAAAAAATTATTAACGACATTTTTCCAACACTTGTCGCATATTTTCGCACCTTGTTCTTGTTAATATGCTACCAAATTACGTACCGATTCGCACTACAGGAGCTGTAAAAACGAGTATAACGAAGCAACGTCGTGTTTTTTCAGAGTTTGTCCTATTCACAGGACCTATACTTAATGGGAAATGTCAGGCAATCCATGTGATGATTGGCAGTTGTTCTTTCCGGCGATTAAAGTAGTAAGCAGCAAGATGTCCCTGATTTTTCAAAGCGCCTGTAGAAATGTCTACCGGATAGGGGTTTTTTCCAAACATTGGAATTAAGGATGTAGTACCCAATACTAAAAGTGTTATATGTTAGAATTAAAATGAATGGTATGCTTTTGTTGGTGTGTGTGCCTATTCAAGTGAACCAAAATACATTTCGTGTAGTTTGATGAAACGTGGAATAAAATCCAAAGTAATAGAGGCATTTTCTCCATTTTCACCAATTTTCTTTGAAATTGATCATTCTGTCAATATGAAATCAAAAACAAGCTTCTCCGATGCCTAAAAATCCAGATATAAGCTTAGATCTGTGGAAAAGGTGTATACCTATTCAAGTGAAGTGGGCTGTAAAATTAAAATTCGAGCATACATATGCAATATTAATGGGTAAGGCGCTACCCAAACCTCTATAAAATATTGTAAACATCAAGTTTTAAGGCCGAAAACCTACCATAGTAGATATGACCGAGCAATAATTTTAACCTTTATTTCGTTAGAAGTTTTTTAGCCGAGATAAAAGGTCATCCAACAGGCGACTTTTTTCGTTCAAAGGTCGCCTTTGCTTTGGCCTAAGCGGTACTGAAACCGAATCGAACTGTGGGTTCCGGAGAATGCTTTGTACCGGAATCTTTAGGGATCGTAGTTGAGATTATCTTCCAAATTTTCCCAGGCCTAGGTTTGCGACAGTACAGAAAGTAGTGGACAAGACGAACCCTAGCCCAACTACAGCGGGGTTAGCCTTTTAAGCATAGGTTACAAGGTTTTATCGAGTGTATTGTATCAGTGTAGCTTTAGACCTGGTAAATCCATTAAAACCACGTGTTCACCGTATGATAAATCATGGAAAAGCTTCGCTAGAATTGCTAAGGAACTCTTCGAGCCTCGAGAGCGAGGTCCATACCACGAACATTCGTCGTACAATAAGAAGCTGGTGTGAGAGTGAAGTACATACTTTATGACGGCATGACAAAGGATCATCGTGTCCAATAATTTTTGCGGGGCAGTTCAAGAAGACTTTAAAAATCAATGTACAAAATATAGTTGCCACGTCCTCGTTCAGTTCTTCAGGACCTATACATTTCCTTTATTTATGTACCTTCCGGTGACCAAATATTTATTATCCCAAAATCTGAGAAGGCCCACCACCAAAATATTCCCATGAAAAGTGTATCAAAATGGCGCAAGAGGTGCTAATTGAATCCTAGTCAGCTACTAAGAAGCACTTTTCAACCAACTAACAAATTTTTGATGGAAAATTTTTATTGCGCCAAGTATAAATGAGGCCGTGAGGGCAGAAGTGGCCTAACACAATTTTTTTGGTACTTACCTACTTAAAATAGTCTTAAATGTGATACATTTTAATATAAAAGTTCTTAATTTTAAGCACAATGCTACATAGCGTACCATCAAATTATAGAATAAGCGAACTTTATTTTAAAATTGATCACATTTGAGGCTATTTTAAGAAGGTAACTAAAAAAAAAAGGGCTAGGCCACTTCTGCTCTCATGGCCTCAAATAGCATTTAGAAATTTGTGATTCATATTTTGGCCGATATGCTTGCTTCGGTGTATTTGTCCTTTAATTACTCGCAGACCCTTTCGAATTCCTCTCACAATAGCAAACATATTTTAAAATGTTCCGATTAAAATTTAAAGCTTTCCAATATTTATTACCTACAATTTATTAACTCAATATACACATTTGGGGTCAACATAACGCAGCAGGATACAAATTAATAAATTGCCCACATATGTAAGTACTTTTGTCCAGATGAGGCTATAGAAACCTCAATGCTTTGTAATTTGCACCAATTTAACGAGTAAATGACGCTCATACACATACATATGTACATAGGTACATCCACTCAACTCCACACCAAATCACGCCAATCTGTTGCGAGCTGTGGTGCGTTACACACGTAGACACAAAAGGTAGAAGGTTTCAAAGTTTCAACAAAAAGTGTCAAACTTTTTTCATCTTCTACAACAAACTCCTCTTCTATTTGGGTTCAATGCGGCATAAAAAGCTTTAGACACCCTCGCCAATTAATGCGATACACTTTGATGAGACTTCATTCAGGAACAGCACTTATATACTTACATACACATGTACAATGATTACCCGGATGAGGGTGGTGGTTGGGGTGGTTGCAGGCAAACATAAACCTCCCCCCCTCCCCCCCCTTGCACCCTCTGCCCACATCTGTTGTGTTTCGCTGAAGCTGCTGCAAACTTTGAGTGGATTGAGTTAAGTTATGCCTGGCGGCTAGCAGTCACCATACCCAATTGCTTGCTGTCAGACTTGCCTTGGACTCTGCCGACAGCGTTGTTCAGTTTTAGCTTCAAATGGTCGATGCCTGGCTTTGGCGCTTTGGCGCTTTGACGCACTCAAAGTTCTGTTCTTCGTTGAATAAGTAAGTATTGGTGCGACGCGCTTTTATGCATTGCCTTGCTGCTGTTGCATGTTTTGTTGTTTGTTTTGCCTTGATATCAATTAACTTATGTCAATATTTAGAGGAGCTACTTGAACGTGTTGCACATTAAATGTTTATGTCTCCACCCATAGCAGGGGGTAAAGAGATTGGTAGTAAAGCTTTGTTGCATTCCTTTAACTCTTGTTTTTTCCATTGCTATCAACCTGCGGCTATACTTTGACATGACATTTAACTTAAATTTGTTTATCTAATAGCGCAGAAATGCAAATAAAACAAATTTGAAATTTCTTCCCCGCGAGCTAAGGACCAATAAACCATGAGTAGGAAAGCGGTCTTAATATCAAATACTGACGTTCATATTTTGATAAAGGTCCAAAAGTTAGTGAAGAGGGGATCGGATTTAGAGAGTTGTGAGATATTTTTGAAATTTTGAGAGAAAGCGGATTCAACTTTTTTACTGCCAGTTGTTTTACATAGGAGGGTTGTGGTCACTGAGGAAGAAAGGGAAAAAGTTTTTGGTAACCTTAGATTCGATTAGACTAGATGTACGGGAAGGAGTTGTTAGACTAGTAACCGCGACCAAGAAACGATCTATTGTAACAAGCTCCTATATGGCTACAGGCCTTCTTCGATCCACATATTACCTATTGAAAACCTCGCGAGGTCCTTTGGCTGAAGGTCATTTAGGTCGTATGCTCTAGGTACGCTGATGCTTGAAAGCGAAGTCTTCACAGTGACAGATAATGTGGTCTACTGTGTTCTGTTTTGCGTGGCACAACCTACACTGATCAGAGTTAATAACTTCTATGTTTCAAAAATTTTACATTACACAGCAGTGGCCAGTAAGAAAACCTGTAACAATTCTTACTTCATGCCTACTGAAGTGAAGGAGCGCTTCGGCCCTCCTTGCAGATATTTATGGAATGAAGGAATTAGCTTGTCTGTTATCTTTCATATTTGTCCAGTAATGTTGCGCTTTATTCTTCATCCAGATATAGTAGTCTCGCAGAATCTAATAGGGATTCACTAAGAGGGCGCCATGCAAATCTTGGCGAAGTTCTGCACCAATATTTAAGAGAACTGTGGAAACTGCTGGATATCTATCCACAAACCTAACGGCAACATCATGTAACGAAGTGCTGGTTATACCAGGGTGCTCTAACGGTATCTCCTGAAGCAAATACCTACTCTTCCCTAGGCAAACCCGTAATCGGCGTCGTAAGTTATGATAGGAACGTATGGGACATAATGTCCTTCCAACCTTACAGATCTTCGGGACTAGACGAAATCATTCCCGCCGAATTACAGGCAGCTAAGGACATACTGTGCCATCTGCTCTCTCAGATATTTCCAGGTGGTCTTTTCACCAAAAGAAACAGGGCCGCTCATCTGAAATCGAAGGATTTCAGGCCCATAAGTCTAACTTCACTCCATAGATGAATAAAGGCGGCGGAATATAAAAAAATGATTATCTCTTCGAACCAACACGCATATCCTGAGGGCTAATCCGTGGATACCGCGCTTCACGAAATCGCATTGGTCATTAAGAGGTACGTGCTGGGAGTTTTTCTCTATATCGAGGGAGCCTTCAATAATATCCATGCTGAATCTGTTGTTAAGTCCCTTCTCAGTGTAGGGGTGCAACGGGTATTGAAAGCTTCTTTCACGCGAGCACAACGCTCTACACCCACGTAAACTCTGAAATTTATTTTAAATATTCCATCGGTGGATCCTTATGCAAGTTTCTGGCCGGTTTTAGTGTTGCAGAATAAATGCTATCCAGCCATGAAGAGACCTCAAATTCAGACGCATAAAGGCTCTGGAAACTCTAAACTGTGGAAACTAATCTGATTTTACTCGGCTTCACCGCTCCTCTCTCAGCTAATAGTGGGGGTAATTACCGGATGCTGCCTTATGGCCACGACTGGAAAGAGGTTGGAATATCCAACCAACGATTTGTGTCTCAGCTGCAGAAGCGAGAAAGAAGTGGAGAGCATCGAACATTATCTCTGCCACTGTCCCACTCTGGCCAAGATACGCAACCAATCCTTTAACAAGTACTTTTTAACTTTTTAGCCGAGCTGAACTTATAAAATATTCTCAATTTTTTGTGCTATATACATACATAAAGCGTGCTCGGTGATTCAATTTCTAAGGGAAGGAAAAAAATAAATGGCTACCGGCAGTGGTATCATATTGGGTACTTTCCGCCTACGTGTGCTGTCGTGCTTTCGCACGGTAGCAGCCACTTTACATAACCTTACATTTTCTTTAAATTACCAATATGCGCAACTAAGTTCCTACTCGTCAAATGCCCAGCCACAGTAAAGAGCCTTCTCCATTGCTAGAAGTCGGTTCTTCTTTTTTTAGTCTATGAGTAAATACGCCATAGGCTCATAGTCAATCCCTCGTTTTAGATACTGATACGTTGTAGAACCTCGCTTGCTCACGGTATCCAAGCACGGTGACCAACCGCCCTACAACTGCTTCCTTTTTCAGACGAATTTACAAGTTAAGCAGGCAGGATTAAAAGATAAAAGGATGCTGAATACTCGCCTTTGTGAAATCCGCGGCTTTCTGGTTTGCTGAAACCAAAGCAAGCTTCTGTGCAATAATGTGTTTAACAGCTCACTTGGTCTTGAAGTTATAAGCTTGAAGATTGAGCGCGCTGTGAATGTAACCGAAGCTTTAATCTCCTTTCGATTGGAATTAACGCGCTAAGTATCATATGTATGTCTGTGGCATTTTATTAAAAATCAACTTATCTCGAGATAGGCCATTTTCCCTTTAAAGTATATATTTCATGGGGTTCCCAAACAATATTTTAACGATCAGCTACCCATAAGCGTAGTTTAAGATGACTTTTAAGAGAAGCTCAATAAAAATATAAAATTCTGTGAGGGAAACTTTTTAATTCTTAATTCAAGGTCCAACCATCTAAAGTCACTTAAGTTGTTGATGTGTAAACATTCTATCGCTCGGTATGGGTAAAATTTACGTTCATCAAGCCACATTTCTGGACTAGTTCACGACAAGTTTAGCACCATTTCCGGACTAGTGCGGAAGTATTTCAGAACCTGATTAGAACCATTTCGGGACTATTTCAGAATCATCTCGGGATCTCTTCAGCACAAGTTCGCGACTAATTCACGACTATTTAAGTATTTGGACTAGCTCTGTACCATTTGGAGACTAGTTCAGGAACATTTCGGGCCTGATTCAGTGTAATTTTGGAATTAGTCCAGGAACGTTTCGGGGATAGTTGCGAACTATTTGAGGACTATTTTGAGCCTTGTTTGGAATAAATTTGGGACTAATAAGGGACAATTTCGGGACCGTTTCAAGACTTGTTCGAAATCCTTTCGGGCCTAGTTCACAACTTTTTCAGAGCCACTTCAGGACGATTTTGGGTGTAGAGATAATTTCGGGGAAGTTCGAAACTAGTCACGAAATGATTCTTAAATAGTTCTGAAGTGGTCCCGAAAAATTAAATATTTGGTCCTCACGCCTTTACTTAACAAAATGCCACAGATTTATATGCGTGATATGAAAATAATTGGGCTAATTCATTATTCATTTATTAAAACTAGTGTTCGCCCAGCGCACAGTGGGTTGAACGGTATGCAAAGTGGCGATTAATTCAGGGAAGCCGTAATTTTAAAATATTATTATTTTTTATTGATGGTTATTCATAAATACATAAAAAAACATAATTAAAAAAAAAAAATAATAAAAAAAAATTTTTTTTTAATCTTTTATGGGCTTTTTTGTATTTTGGAAAAAAAGGTCTTATTTCACAATTTTCGCTATAAGTTTGGAAAGAAAAACGATAAATTAGTAAATGCAATTGAAAATTAGAGCTTACTTAACGTGCTTTTAGAAAAAAATTGTGTTTTTGAAAAATATAAATTAATAAATATTTAATATGTATTTAAATTAGCAAAATTTTAAATTAAAATCCGATTTTTTTTTCTTCAAATTCCATAATTCCACAAATTTAAAAAAGTTACATTAGAAAATATTATTATTTCTTATTGACAAATATTCATAAACAAAATATAAAAATAAAACAAACAACCATTGCAGGAAAAAAATATTTAAAAAAAAAAACTTAATTGTAAGGTATTTTTATTTACTTCATTTCATTAATTTGAAAAGTATTATATACTTCATAATCATCATTTACTTCGTAATCATCATTTACTTCATAATCATCATAAAATTAGTTTACTTCATAATCATCATTTACTTCATAATCATGGTAAAATTCGTTAAAATAATCTTAATCTTCATCATATTCATCATCTTCATCTTCTTCGTCACCATTATCATTTTCGTTTTGGGGAAGAACAAGTAACTCCAATGCAGACTGCGGCATTTGCTCTTTATTCTTTTTACAACTCTTCAAATTGCTTGAAATAAATGGATCTGAACTTAAAAGAAATCTATTAAACACGTCTTCTATTGTATTTTCCCGACTGGATTTACGCGAAAAGTGCTCCCTATAGCTTTTGAAGTCCTTATTTCTGGCTTCCTGAGATTCTTCAGTCAGCTGACCAATAGGCAATGGTGCCAGCGCTATAATTTCTGGCCCGTGAATGAAGTATTTATGTAGAGTAGGAGGCATATAATACCATGGATAATTGTTAACAAATAGCCTGGCAGTGTCATTAGCGAAATTTGAAAATTTTGCAATATTGACCTCAATACCACTAGATACAACTATTAATATTGTGTGCAACAACATTTATCACGTAGGGTAGAGATGGAAGCGTGACTAAATTTATTTTTATAGTGACGAAGCTCTAAGTATTTATGCACTAAGCTTTAATAAAATAAATATTAACTATTTACGACATAATTTCTCGCTCGTGAGTGAAATTCAAACTTGTGATGTCAGAAAATATGTGAAAAATTTTATTCGTTGTGAATAAACCGGAATTAATTTTTTTTTCGTGAGTGCGCGTGGTTTAAAATTAGTCACGCACCCATCTCTAATAAACTGCACACTCTGTAGCTTCAATAACAACTACTAAACGGAATATAAAGACAAAAGACAATAAAAACAACGCGCTTTTTTGTTTGTTTTTTTTTCACTTAGGTTTTTTGCAACTGGAGTTCTTTTACAAAAATTTTAATAAGTCAAAAAATTGCAAACAACTGCAAAAAGATTTTTTGGGATTTATTAGCTGAAATATCATACTTCAAGAGCATATAAGCGGTTTTTCCCGATTTCACCCGGAAAGTTGTTGAAACTCAATATAAACACCAAAAATACCCCATTTTTGGACCAATTTCATTTATTTTTTTTTTTTTTTTTTCCAAAACATTTATCTAAACAAACAAATGTTTATCATATGCTCAAATACCTGAAGTTGACGGCTCCATAATAAAACTTTCACTTTTAGAAGTCTTAATTAAAAAAATAATCACTTGAGGTATACAAATTTTCACTTTTAACCAATGCGCGCAAAAATAATAATAATTACTGAACTTTGAAGACACACTGCAAATGAAGTAAACAACTAAGAACTTTTATTTTGGCAACTAGTGATGTAGAATTTTATCTTCTTTCACCCGGTACCAAATACGGTTGTGAAAGTTAAAGTTCATCTTTTGAATTAATCGCCACTTTTGATGGATTTCAACCCTCTGTGCAGCGGTTGAAATTCAACCGCTAAAATTAAGGATAGTTTATGTGAGTGGAGTTGAGCTGAAATAAAATTTGTTGGAATGGGTTAAGTGGAGGGGAGTTTAGCTTAGTACTTAGCATAACATAACATAGAATAGCATTAGATTCAATAACATAACATATGTAGCATAACACATCACAATATAACATCGCACATTCTTCAGTTGTATTTCCTTTTTATCCCTATCACTTTCTTCCTCTCTATCTTTATCTCTATCGCTTTTACTGTTTATGTTTATGTTTATCTACACCTTCATGTTCATGTTCATGTTCATGTTCAAGTTCATGTTCATGTTCATGTTCATGTTCATATTCATGTTCATGTTCATGTTCATCTTCATCTTCATCTTCATCTTCATCTTCATCTTCATCTTCGTCTTCATCTTCATCTTCATCTTCATCTTCATCTTCATCTTCATCTTCATCTTCATCTTCATCTTCATCTTCATCTTCATCTTCATCTTCATCTTCATCTTCATCTTCATCTTCATCTTCATCTTCATCTTCATCTTCATCTTCATCTTCGTGTTCACCTTCGTCTTCATATTTATCTTTTCCTTTATCCTGATCTATATCTTCATTCTTTTCTCCATTTACGTATTTACCCCCACCATTGTTATTAGGTTAGGTAGTTAAATTTTCCTTCCTCTTTTTCTTTATATTGTTTCTTTAGTGATATCATGTCATGTGTTGAAATCGGGTGTGGTGAGTTGCAGTGTGGTGGAATTGCGTGTGGGAGTTACGGTGTTATGAATTCGGGTGTGGTGGTCTTAAGAGGTGTGGTGAATTTAGTTGTGGTGAGTTGAGGTGTGGTGAATTAAGGTGTGGTGAGTTAAGGTTTGGTGAGAAAGTTGAGGTGTGGTGAATTAAGGTGTGGTAGATTAAGGTGTGGTGAGTTAAGATGTAGTGAGAAAGTTGGGGTGTGGTGAGTTAAGGTGTGGTGAATTAAAGTGTGGTGGATTTAGGTGTGGTGAATTTAGGTGTGGGGAGTGAAGTAGTGGTGGATTTAGGTGTGGGGAGTTAAGGTGTGGTGAATTAATGTGTAGCGAACTCAGGTGGAGTAAGTTTTTAAGCGGAGGTGAGATGAGTTGAGGTGAGTTAAGTTAAGTTAAGGGGTTAAGTTAAGATAAGTTATCTTTATCCTTATCTTCATATTCATCTTCATCTTCTTCCTCGTCTTGGTCTTCATCTTCTTCTTCATCTTTATCCTTTCCTTTATCCTGATCTAAATATGTCCATTCTTTTCTTCATTTACATATTCACCCCCACTATTGTTATTAGGTTAGGTATTTAAATTTTCCTTCCTCTTTGTCTTTATATTTAGGTTTCTTTACTTTTATTTTAATTTCTGTATTTATCCCTTTCTTCTTCTCCATACTCAAAATTATCTTCATCCTTGTTTGAGGCTAATCTATTCATGTACATACATACCTACATCTTATTCCTAAACTGCTGCTTAGCTATCACTATCACTATTAAAGCATACATTTAGGAGGCATTTCCGCCCCAACCATGTACATGTATGGCATTGGTATTGGTGTGACTTTTGAATTGATTTTTTCGCTCTATTTTAAACTAATTTGAAATTTTAAAAATTGCCTGCACATAAGCATCAAAATACCTTTCTAATGATATATAATTGTTTATACCTTAGAAGTACAGTTTAGCCGTAAAAGGGGTGTAAAGGAAACATGATTGCCTATTTATATAATTGATAAAAAAACTTTAATTTAAGCGTAAAGTAAATTATGATTTTATTGATTGTTACAACTTCTTAAGTACTTTCATCACTTTCCATTTTTTCCTTTTCACTTAAGTATATATATTAACACCTGTAAGTTTCTTGTGTGGGAATTGTTTAAAATTCTGCTTCTATGAAAATATATAAAATACATACATATGTACTATGTATATAGGATTTGTGCTATTATTATCCGTTAGGTGCAAAAATTTATACATATGTATGTGTGAGTGTGTATGTTTTTTTTATCTTACCTGCCCAGTTCCCCATACTCATTCATTTGCATTTTTACAACATCAATACTACATATTAACTTGACATTTTTTAAATTTTTTTCTATAAATGCATTTTTGACTTATTTATGTAAGTACGTAAGTATGTTTTTTATGAGATTTTGAAATTTCCTTGACGACTTTAACTACTAAAAATTAGTATAAAAATAAAAATTGACTCTTTATTATTTTTAGTGCAGTTAATAGTAATTACTAGCCAGTTTAGCGGAAGCTTTTTACGTGAAAAATTATGTTTGTTTTATTTGTGTTTTATATGAAAACTGAAAGAGGGGAAAAAAATTTCTTACTTAAATTGCCGGTGAAACCGGCAGTAAGTATAAGTAAATGACAAAATAGTTTTCTTTATAGCAGAATAATTTAAAAGCGTAAATAAAAAAGTTTTCCGATTTGAAAGCGTTTACAGCGCAATTATGGCAACTGTCTTTCAGTTCTTGAAAGCTCTTTTCTGCATTTCGATAGACCAATTGAAAGACTGTTATCCTGTCCATTTCTTAGCGATACGTTTTCTAAAAATAAAATTGTTTTAAAAATATATTTTTCTTTTTACAACAATAAACTCTAAAAATTAAAAGAAAATTACCAGAAAATTCAATTAAAAGAGAGAGAAAAATTAAATCAAACGAAGGAACAAAATAAAATAATTTCCTAAAAATTAAATGAAATTACTAAACAACTTTAACAATAAAATCTAAAAAGTAAGGGAAACTTAAGTTAAAAAATAAAATAAAAAACTAAAAAACAAGTTCATAAAAACCAAATAAAATGTAAAAAATATTTTTTATTTTAAAACAACCGATTCCAAACATAAGAAGAAAATTGAATTAAAAAGCAAAAAAATTTAACTAAAAAAGAGACAAAAATGCATAAAAAAAGTTTCTAAAACAATAAAATCTGAAAATTAAAAGATAATTTAATTTAAACAAATTTAATTTAAAACAATAAGGGAAAAGTAGCACTGTTGGAACTGCTTTCTATCAAAAGAGCTTTTCACCATAAAAGTTGCCAAAGGAGCTTTTGTTTTGTAAGACTTTCACAAGAAGAAGACAAAATCTTTCAAACTATGTTGCAACTAATCTTATCCAGAATTGCCCTGTAATTCACATCTAAAAATCTCCATACGGTTTAATCAACAACAGGTCATAGTTGGAACTAAAAAAATAATTTCAATGAAAATGAGAAATTATTTTGAAGTCACACAAAATCTAACTAATCTCACGCGCAAACAAATTTGAAATAAATTTTAACAAAATTTTTACTAAATTCAATGCTTTAGTAAAAAATTGTTATTTTTATCAACAGCAAAATACATTCGGACATATTTTAGAGTCAGAAAAGTCTCAGAATTCTGAGTTGTAACCCTCATTATGAGGTCAAAAAAAGAGCCAGAATAAACATATTTGACTTCTTAAAAGGGCATGCCAATATGAGTCCAAATTAGGAGTTATATTACGGTCTGAAACATGAAGCTTTCTGAGTCTTAAAAACAAATATTTTTTATATATAATTTTGATTATTAATAAACTTTTACTTTTATGTAAATTTTGTTACTTTTGTTCAACTCAGAATTTATGACACCAAAAGAGTGCGAAATTAGTCAGTCTGGCTGACTGGTCTCAGACTCATATTTATAACGAAAGAAATGCTCATTTTAGACTTATAAATTCTGAGCACTCAGAAATTGTTTGAAG
>NW_023458560.1:62909737-62914901 GCF_013731165.1 Rhagoletis pomonella
AGCCGCCTCCTCAACATCCGAATCGGCTTTCACCTCCCTCGCCAGCTCAACCTCATCCTCGTCTGTCGACGACGAGTGGCCGGCCGGTGGTGATTTGCCAAATAGATCGGAGCGTTCCAACACATCCGGCAGGCTGACATTGCGTTTGATGTGACGCGCGTAGGCACACAAATCGGCATCACTGCTATCGGCGCGTATGCGACGCTGCTCATTTTCGATATCCTTCTCGATACCCTTGGCGAGCATGTCGAAATTCATGGTCAAACTCTTCACATAACCCTTCTGCTTGGAATTGCATTCGAAGGGGCGCATGCGCGATTCTGTCGCTATACGTATTTGCTCCAGCTTGCGTTCTTCCATTTCGATTAACTTTTGTATGATATCGATTTTCTTGGCAATATTTTTACACTGGTTGCTTGTAGTTGAATCTGCTGTGCGCTCCACATTGGTCATATTCTTTTTATGCTTGGCATCGCGTTCGCGCTCTTGCTGTATCTCATCGACCACCGCCTGCAGCTCGGGTTTCGTATACAACTTCAGGCTGTCCATATTCATGTTCTCATGCTCGTTGCCATTCTCGGCGATGTACATTTCGAATGAACGCTCGCCACCATAATCGCTCGGTAGACTGCCAACAATTGGCGGTGGTGATTCAGCGTTGTGATTTACTATATCGTTTAGTGGACATGTGGCGGTAGCGAACGCTTCACTCACACCCGCCGCCGCCGCCGCAGAGTAAGCAGAACCGGTGCTACCGCTGCTGCATGAAGACGAACGCTTTTCGCTGGGCGTGTACTTTATTTGCGACACTGTATTGAAGCGCACTGCCACCTTGGGCCGCCCGCGTGTGCGCATGCTTGTGGCGCGCCGTGATGCCGGTGTACTCTTGTCGTTCGTGTCGAATTTAGAAACTTTTTTGAGACAACTATGCGTGGTGAGCGCGCCGCTGCTGACGGAGGGGCGCATGCCACTCGCCTTTTTGGCCTGCAGCTCTGCCTGCTTCTCGCGCTCAAACTTTTGCAGATTGCGCTCGAATTTGCGCACAACGCTGGCGGTGCGCGACTGACAGCGCACATCCATGGTGTTCACATCGAAAGCGCAGTACATTGGTGTGGTGTCTTTTGGCGCGCTGCTAGCGTGCGCGGTCTCTACGGTGGACGTTAGCGTTGAGACGAGATTTTGTGGCTTTGCTGGCACTGGCGGTTTCGGTTTCACCACCTTCTTCGCGAACAGCTTATCCTCGTAAGCGCTGCGCTCCATTTGCATTGGGTTAGTGGTGCGCTGCAGGCGCTGTTGTGCAAAATCCTGACTCAGACTCTTGTTGACACCTGAGTTGTACTGCTTATTCTTCGAGCTGAGCGTGGGTATGTCTTCCGCTTTTGTGCCGCCACTCGTCGCTCTGGGCGAATCGGCGATTCTGGGATATGTTTTCGAACTTGGCAGTTGCCTTTGCTGTGGCGGCGCTTTCAGGCGCACGCTCTCCGGTTTGAGGTTCTCCAAAGTGTAACTGGACATATCAAAGCTCTCATAAGGCAACGGCGAGTGCTGCATATTGCGCTGTTGCATGTAGTAATCGAAGCTGCCATAAGCGTTCGGACTCGAGCCATACGACTTGGTCACCAGTTGCGTGGCGCTTGCCGCCGCAGCGCTCACTGGTCCGTGTAGTATGAAGTTGCGTATGCCAGCATGGCGCTGCACTTGCGTTTCCATGGGCGCGCTCTTGCAGTCGCTCTCATCGGAGAGTACGCTTTCCATGCTATTACAGTAGCTGCCTTCATCCGGATACTCATCGGACAGCAAAGACTCCTGACTCTTACGCTCGCCAAACTGCGACGTGAGGAAGAAACTGGCGCTAGAGTGCCGTTGTGTTTCAAGAAAACGCGCATCTTCTATGCGTCGCGTCTCAGCTTGCTGTTCGGGCGCCAAAATATCCGACAGCGAAACATTTCGATGGCACTGGTAGAACTCCTGATAGATATAATACTCCGACACAGCGCGTTTCGGCGGCGTCACAGCGCCGGGCGAGGGCATCTGATATGGCAAAGTGTGCGTTAGGTGCGGTCCTGCAGTGGGCGCTATGGGCGGCTGTCTGCCTGCTGCAAACACTGGCGGCGAAAGACACGCTGGCACCGATTGCGACGCGACCAGCTGCGAATAGCGTCCGCCCAATTTGGCATCATACAAATCCACGCCGATATCATCCAAATCGCCATACTTCTTCTGTATCTCCTCGATCATCTTCTCCGTGTCCGCTTGTATCATATCGAGTATGGTGCGCGCATCTTCCGCGTACACAGAGTGCCGCTTCGGTTCGGTAATAATGATGCTGTTGCGATTATCCGCCGACCACTCGACCTCTTCGTGCACCGGCGACACCGGACACGACTTGTAGTGCTTTAGAATGCTTGGCGTGCGGCGCGCATTGCCTGCCGGATTACGTTTGACGCGCGTATGCTGGCCGTGCGCGGGTAAAGTTGCGCTATTGAAGCTGCCGGTCGCCATTTGCTTGCCAATGTGTTGTGTGGCGGTGGATGCTTGCGGCCCGACATTGCGCGCATTGGGCGCCATAAATGGCACGCCGGGCGGTGGGTGTATTTGGTGCACGCCAACGTGGTGCGGATATGGTGGATAGTGTTGTTGTACTTGACGCATAGCTTGGCAGCTTTGTTGCATTACCGAACGTGGCGCAGCACAATTGAAGAAATGTTGTGGCTGTTGCTGTGATTGTTGTTGTTGTTCTTGTAGTTGCTGCTGTTGATCGAACGATTGCGGTAAGGGTGAGCGCGGATAAGGTGGGTATGGCTGTGTTTGTTGGTATTGTTGCTGCGACGTCGGTGGAATTTGTTGTTGTGTATATGGCGGCATCTGTTGTTGTTGTTGTTGTTGTAAGGATGGTGGTGGTGTATTATAATAGCTAGCGTACTGTTGGGGTTCATTAAGAGGAGCTACTCGATTAGTATTTGTAAAGCATACAGGTTTTATTTTTTTTTATATATAAAGGAAAGCAGTAGTTGTTTAGCAATACAGTTGGTTCCAAGTATTTTAATTTACAAGCAGCATGTTTCAAGGGGAAGTAAAGAAGTAAAGCACAGAGAAAAAAGTAGTTATTGGGTATGGATTGGAATTAATTGAAAATACATACACAAATGTTAGATATCAAAATATTATGAACTATACTCATTTATTTAATTTATTCGGACTATAACTACTACGAACGCAAAAAGGATTCTTATTTTTACAAGGAATAAACGCCTAAGGTTAAAAAACAAAAATAAGAGAAAAAAAATTCAAATTTGAGTTTATTTTAAGAATGCAATTGCAAATAAGTTGCGCAGCACATCATAGTCCGAAAAAACAGAAAACCAAGTTCGTCTTACTAAATGCTTGCCTCTTTACCATGATTGTACTAGGGTGGAGCCAAAAAAAATATATAATTTTTAATTTCCAAATTCTAATAGTGCGGAAAAGTTGCGTATATGATCGCATTGAACCGCGTTAAACCGTTTTCCGATTGGATAATATTTACGGTCGCACCAAAAGCCCTACAATTTCGAAAAATCTCTCAAATTATGGTTCCTTTGGTTTTTGAGTAAGCAGTGTGGTAGCCCATTAAATTTTAGTATGAAAAAAATATCATTAATTTTTGGATTTTTTTTTTTACTGAGAGTACCACGCAGTTTTTCTACACAAAGAATGTCCGATTTTTTTTTTTGGAACACACTGCCAGCAAAACAAAATAAAAAATTGCCAAAAATCAACGCGATTTTTTAGCAACTTGAAATTTCCACATTATTATACATATGTATGTACTAAAATGTTATACTGCATACTCAAACTCTTTTCAGAAAAAAAAGTATAAAATAAACGTAATTTGAGAGATGTTTCGAAACGTGAAGGCTCTTTGGACAACCGTTAATATTATCCGATCGAAAAATGGCTTAACACGGCTCAATATTACGCAACTTTAGAATTTTGAAATCGAAAGATTCGTTTTTTCGATCCATCCTAATATACATGTGTTATGACATTTTTTGCCATCTGAAGCCCTCGTCTCTTCAAAATTTGTACAGAAAAAAAAATCGGTCTTATTTTTGAAAATTCGCCGAAATTTTTATTTTTAAATGATTAGTGGTGTTTTGAAACTCAAGTTTTTAAAAATTTATTGAATTCGGTCGAAATTGGTTACTCACTGTATTTTTGGGGTCGCTGATTATAAATCTGACCATGAATTTTTAAAACTCAAAATGCGGATCCA
Organism: Rhagoletis pomonella; assembly: GCF_013731165.1. Lineage (NCBI taxonomy): Eukaryota > Metazoa > Arthropoda > Insecta > Diptera > Tephritidae > Rhagoletis > Rhagoletis pomonella. Next base: position 62,913,993 of record NW_023458560.1, read on the forward strand.
ATATGGGTATCTAATAAATTTTTGATAACTCGTGGGATTCATATGAAATTTGTTACTCTGGTTAAAGGCCTACAAATTAGGGCGTTTGCAAAGAAATTTAATTAAAGAAAGGTGCCTGTGCAATAGGGTGGTCCAAAATAAGTAAAGTCGGAATTTTAAGGCTATCATTCCCTAGGATTGTTCTATATCGAAAAAATACCCAAACCCAATTTTTTCAATTTTAAATCAAAAAATATTTAGATGTCGCTCAGAGCGCTGAAAGTTTTCCATGTATTTTATATGGGAAAAAAATACTTTTCGTAGAAATGGTATCGAATTTTTGAAAATCAATAATTTTCTATCGGAAAACGCTGATTCTCTCTTAAATAACAAATCTTTTTTGTCAAACTGGTTTTCATATTTTTATTTGAAAACCGAAACTAAATTTGAAGAACGAAACCAAAACCGAAACGTTATTTTGATTCGATTACATTCCTTTATTCTTACTTTTGTTGTTACTTTTTTCTCTAACTACATACATATCCGAGCTTCTAATTTTATCCACTCACCTGTCTTTGCATAACGACTCCCTGCTATCGCTGATCTCGACGTATTATCCGCATTTCCAGCCAGACTTAGATCCGAAATGCTGTGACTGCCACGAAGTGATCGATAGCCAACCTAACCAAAAAAAAAAAAATACAGAAATATACATAAATAATTTTTTATTTATAAAATAACAAAACACAAACAGGTATTAGTAAAGCAGAGATTTGTTAAACATTTAAAACACAAAGCATTGACATTTAATTACACAGTTGGTATGTATGTATGCGATTTTATGTAAAGGATTAGTAGAGCGAAAAAAGGGGGAGATAATGGCGGAGACATTATGCAAATCTCCAACATCTTCCTCACTTTTATGCTGTG
>NW_023458560.1:62914911-62917682 GCF_013731165.1 Rhagoletis pomonella
CTAAGGACAGATGGTATTGAAAATGGGCAAAATCGGACAATAACCACGCCTACCTCCCTTATAACGGCAATTGGCGGAAATACTAAAACTGCGATATTTTAGTAGCTAGTAAAGTCAATTCACTAAACATATTTACAATGCAGAAAAAACGATGAGCAAAATTAGAAAAAAAAAACGGACGTAGCCCCGACCACTTATGATTAAATATGCTTATCTCTGGCACGGTTTTACTAATTTAGAAAAATACGAAAAATTCGATATTTCTTTAATTAAACTTGCTAATTTACTCCAAGTTAATACTTATAACATGCAGTTAACAAGATATACGATTGTTATAGATTTTTGGCAAATACAAGTGGGTCAGCCGACTCATACATAACTGCGTGAGTGTATTTGCTTTATTGATTTCTACCAAACTCGGTTCAATATTTGAACCTCTGCTCTGTAGACGTAGTTTACAGAAAGTTGAAAAAGAAAATTCTATAATGTTATTATAGTTATGTTATATAATCTATAAAGTCGGAATCTGTTTAAAAAAACTTTGCCTAAAATTTATGAAACGTTTAAAAAATGAAAAAAAATATATATATATATATATAATCAGAATAATATAGTAGGTATTCGCACCTTCCTGGTTATGGATTATTATTCCTTGGCTTATTTTATTGTTGCAAACATATTAAAAAAATATATGTAATCGTATACCAGATATCCGGATAACCAGGCAGCTGTGAATAACCATATTTTCTTCTCAATCCAGCCTAACGAGGTTTGATGCATAGTGAAATATGTATTTATATGAAATTTGCTCATATAAATGATTATTAAATTAATATAGTTCCAATTCTGTATGCACATTTTACATAAAGCAGCCAATAATGTTATAAGATTGAGGTAAATTTGTATACATATTTAATGCTATTTCCACAAATAAAAATTCAATCAATATTATAAAATTTACAGGCCTATTAAACGGATTTTACAGATAATTAAAAACTGGAGTCAACTGAAAAGTTATGAACATTTATGTAATGCTTTTGGATATGTACAGTTATGTTTATGTCATGAGGCATGGATGAAGTGCAAAAATGCAATTTTAGTGTGGCGACATGAAACATAAAAGCGATGGGATGCAATTTATTTATATTTGTAGACGTTTTGAAATGTTTGTACATCATCAGTTTTAGTATAGAATTTTAAAAACACTCCGAAAAATGTATGTTTTTAGTTTTAGAAAGCCAAGTTTTTAGAATGCTTTTTAGTAGTGCACAGATATTTTTGTGTATATCGAGCTCATCCTTATCAAAGAGGACTAAAGTGACTTTTTTTCGATGCTTTGCCTTAATATACACATCGTTACCTTAATTCACAAAGGCTCTAACCAACCAAAGCGAAGCAAAAACTTTATAAAAACATTAGGGTTTTTTAAAAAGTGGTATGTAATTTCGTTGTTTTTGTTACTAACACTTTCAAATTTTTAGTGGAGATGTATTTTAATATATCCTACCATAATCTGTAAAAAACGCAGTTTCGAAAAAAGTGTTGGTCAGGGCATTTGTGAATTAAGGTAACGATATGTATGTACATACATATTGAGCTTTAACCGCGTAGGAAGTGTAAGCGAACTTTTTTCAAAATTTTCTTTTTGCTGTACAAATGCAAATCGATGGTCTAGGAGCATTTCTGCATCAAAAAGCAAATTTTGAAAAAAATGTCGCTTACTATTTTTTGGAGGTTAGGGCACGATATATTTCTATAAACTTTTAAATATGTAGGCGTTTCTTTAGTTTACTGATTGATAAAACCTAAACTTTTTTAAGCGATATTAAAATAAATTACGAGATTTGCACACTGTTTTAGAAGCCATAGAAAGCTTTACTTATTTTCATTTTGAGAATAACAGTTTTTTTATGTAATAAAAGTACGGGTCAAAATATTGTCGTAGGAGAAAGTTATTAATGTTCCTTTGATCCCGGGACAAGAATCTCCGATTTTTTTTATTTTTCGAACTTTTTGGGAAAAACTCCATTAATAACTGAAAAATCCGGACATTTATTTTTTTAGTCCAGTAATAACAGCTAAGCCTGGCCAAATATTTTTTAAGGCCGAAATAAAAGTCCTTTCCTAATAATAAACCAACCGCTTATCCAAATAAAAAAAAAATTAGTACCAAATGAAAGAGGAATGAAATAGCATTGAAACAGGAATAGCTAAGCAAAGGTTACTATCTATTAATATATTTTTTTATAATTTAATACAGAATAAATTCATTTACATACAAAGTCCAAGGATTGTCCCATGGTAATTAAATAACATTTTTAATTGAAATATTTTTCAATAGGTGACATTCCTCGTTTAAATATTTCACTTTGAAAGCTATTTTAGTCCTCTTTCATTTGATAACAAATTTCTTAAATTTCGATAACCGGTTTATTTATTATTAGGAAAGGAACTTTATTACAACCTTAAAAAATATTTGTCCAACTTTAACTGTTATTCCTGGACTAAAAAAATAAAAGTCCGGGTTGACCGATTATTTTATTTCAAACAAAATAAAAGTCCAAAAATAACTTTATACCGACTTCTGCAGGCTCCCTGCTTTCTGGTAAGCAATTAAAAATGTCACTTAGTTCTCGTGGTAGGCATGAGGGCGATATACAAATACTACAGCGTGTTTGTTTTAGATATTTCTCACCTCCGGTATAGCATTCAACCTCTTAACTCCATTTTTACGTGCGCCCTAAGCACAAAACGTCGTGTACCACCCGTCA
>NW_023458560.1:62922682-62934447 GCF_013731165.1 Rhagoletis pomonella
CATTTTTACGTGCGCCCTAAGCACAAAACGTCGTGTACCACCCGTCAAACAAATACAATCACCAAACAGGAATAGTAATTTTTTTTTTTTTTTTTTTTGTGGTCATATGTTGTGTGTCAATTAAGAGATACAGACACAGGATTAGGGACGAGACAAATAAAAAGATTTATGTGAAAATAAAACGCTCACAAATGCGATTAGCATTGCTAAAAGAATGCGGATATACAATTTAATGGGAAAACTTACATTTTCTAGCTGTTGCTTCACTTCGCTGATCACCTTTAGTAGCTCGTCCTTTTTCGTGCTGGTGAACGATTTGGTTATGGTGGGCGTAGCGGGCACAGGCTTGCCGTTTTCAGTGTTGTGTTTGGCACTAATACTGCGTCGATCTGTAAAGTGTATAATACATTAGAGCAAGTTCTCCATTGCTTTGCTTTACCCAAGCGACTTACTTGTGCTGCCACGCTCCAGCATGCTGCCGGGACCTTCTGGCAGAGCGGCCTGCAAGAAACTGCTTGTCGTTGCTGGTATACTCTCCGAGCTGCCGCCCAAAGTAGACGCCAGCGAACGTTCGGCATTCTCTGCGCTCGGTGTAGAGCCTTCGTCTTCAGTGTCGGAGGTGCCTGTGCCGGTGCCAGTGCTGGCTGTGTGTGTGCTGCCATTGCCGGGTAGCGTTAGGCCGGTCTTCTCGAATTTCTGTCGACGCATCGACTTGCGCAGCTCATCCTCATTCATGGCGGTGACTTTGAAGTCGCTACAAAAGCAGAGGATAAAATGAGTTAAGTTCAATTTTCAAATTATTCAAAGCGCGTGTGTCCACTTACGTTGGCGTGCTGGGCGATATGTTGTTGTAGAACATGCCGTGATCCGAACTGGTGCGCTCACCATCGGAGATGTCTTCCACATCACCATCATGCTCATTGGATTGTGGATCAAAACGAAGGCCAGGCTTGCGCTTTTCCGGCACCAACCGATTTGCCGTTGTGCCACCATTACTGCCAGTCGCTATTGGCACTGTACCGGTATTATTGCTGCCAATAAACTTCAACTCCCGCCGCGTCTCCATACCCGAGTCTATGGACGAATCTTCACTGAGGTAAGTCTGGTTGTACATTATATCCTTGGAGGACGCGCTGTTATAGTCGGACGTTTGCGTATTGCCTATACCGCCACTACTCAAGCCAACTCCGCCGCCGACGCCGCCAACGATGCCGCTACCAACACCAACACCGCCACCGCCGCCGCCACCGCCGCCGCTCGATGACACAGTACCCAGTGGACTTTCTGAATTCGAACGCAGGTCGTCAGGGTCAAATGGGCCACGTTGCGCCCAACGGCCGCGCGCACGCGGTACGCCACCAACACCCAACTGACTGGGTGAGGAGCTTAAATTGGAGGTGGACGAGGCAGATTGCATGGCAGATACCGTCGAACCGGGTATGGCAACCCCACCACCATTACTCGGCTCATCTGCATTGACCACGGCCTTGCGCTTCGCCCACTGCGGCAGTTGACCAACGTCAGAGAATTTGTAGCCCGGCGTCAGCGCTAGCTCGTCGGTGAACATGGACGGTGATGCAGTGAATTTTTGTGGTGTTGCCGACTCTTCCATTTCGTGTGTTGGCGATTCGATAATGATGCCCTCTGGTGTGGCGATAATTGAACCAGGTCGGGCTGGAAGTGGCGCATGGCCGGAACGTAGTCGCTGTTGTGAGAGACGCGCTTGCATGGTGACAATCATATCATGCGGCACCTGCCACACGAAAATGCAGCCATCACCGCTGGCAGAGATTAGATGGCGGCAATCATTGGTGAATTTGAGGCCAGTGACGAGCTCACTGTGGCCATACATGCGCGCCATGCACTCATTCGAGTAGTAATCGTAGACTGCGAGCGTTTTGTCTGTGCACGAGGTGGCCACATAAATGCCGCTGGGATCTAGGCTGAGCTTAATCAAGCTGCCTTCGTCCGAATGGGAGCCCTTAAAGGTTTTTGTGTGTTTGGCATTCTGTGTGCCGTAGACGCGTATGTTGCGGTCCTGGCAGGCGGTGAGTATGTGCTTGGAATTGGAATCGACCTCCATGTCGTACAGCGTCGTCTTGCCGGAGGTGTTTGTGCCGCGCAAGAAGATGTTGCCCTGCGCGCAGTGAAGACGAGAAAAATAAAATTATCTAAAATGTGTCATAATAATATAATTTTTTCAGCACTCACCTGAAACGTTCTGAACATAATCGACTTGTCCGCACCACAGGAAATCATCTGGAAATTGAGTCCCGATCCTACAAACTTTATCGATGTTATGGACGAAGAATGATCGTCCAACGTCTGTAGCAGTAAATAATCCTGCGACACGTCGAACACATGTATTAGTCGATCGCGACTTGCGCTCGCCAACAACTTTCGTTCGATCTTCTCATTCGAATACTCGAGACATAGCACTTCCGATTCGTGCGCCTCGATTGTTATGATTAGCTTGGTGTTTGCCAAATTATAGATTCTTATATTGCCACACCGATCGCCGCTGGCCAAATGCTGCAACTCCGGACTAATTCGTATACAGCGTACGCCATTGCGTCCATCATAAGCAGTATTTGAGTTCTTATCGCCCGATAAATCTTGATCCTTTATAAAATTCATTTCCTCATCGATGTACATAATTTTCAATAGTTCCTTGGAGTAGATATTTCTGCGATAGTTTTCAGTATTGGTACAGCCGTCAAGGCCCCACACGCGTATGGTGTCATCCGAGGAGCACGTCACAAACGACTCTTCAGGCAGTGTATCCGATAGCTCACGCTCCAAGTTGTATGGCACAGTTTCCACGCCCCAAATGCAGGTGGAATGATAGAGAAAGGAGTGCGATTTACCCACACGCTTGATATCCCGCATGTCCCAGATGTAGAGCGAGTGATCGTTGTACACGCAACTGACCTGTGGGGTGGTAAAAATAAACTGTGATTAATTTTATACTCAAGGTTAAAGGAAAGTGAGTTTCTGAAGGTTTCTAAAATAAGATTTTTTTTTAACCTGAAATAACATTTAAATATTAAGGATACATTAATGCTTCTATATACTTTATACATGAAATGCTATTGAAATTTTTGACCACCATCTTATATAAAACTGACTATCTCATAGGCATCGAGTCGACTATCATTGGATTGGTCGATGATTTTTAGTGGGAGGAAAAGCTTCTTCACAAAAATCAAGCTGCGGCTAACTAAGGCGATTGACTTCAAGCAAGATCGGAGTCAGGTTAGGCTAAGGCTGCGGTCCCTATTTAGGCCAACTGAGACTCATCACCATTTGCTAATTTTCTAACCGATTCGTTTCTATAAGAAAATGCTTTTTAATCGGCTGGGCTCTGCAGACATACATACTTATACTATATAGTAATATAGTATAACCTCAAAAATGTATGCATATATCCTTCAAATCGGGCACCTACAGTACCAACTCTGCATGATGATGAATCGTATACAGATGGTAGGTCCTAATGTGGAGGGTAAGTTAGGTTATCGTAGCTGGCCTCATCCAACGTGGGAAGGAGACATATTTTGGGCCGCCATAAATCGCTACAGATACAGTAATTGAGTCTACTTATACCATTCCTTTCCCTAGAAGTTAAGCCAGTTCGTTATTTTGATGAAGGTAAGAAAGTTATATACTCATAGGACTAAGTTCAGCCAGACATTCAAGAAAGTAGTGATGGAACGGAAGTAGGCGGGCCCTCACCAATAGATAATATGCAATTCGTACGATTTGAAATCGGTGGAATTTTTAAAACATTTTTTGGATATTTCTTAACAAACAGGCAAAACCTGGGCACTTTGTCGATGGATATGATGTGAATGATGTGTTTTTAGCAGATTCCCCTTGAAATATTTATTACTTTTAAGAAGTGAGCTAGATTTTTCTCTATCTAATTTAGGATAGATTTGTCGTGCTATCCTACATTTTTTATTAGTCTCTTGGTTAGCGTTATTCTCCAGCCAATTTTATAGCGGAATATCGGCATTGAGGGCGGAACTGATCACAGGAAATGCTTTGCAGAGTGTTTGGTACCTCGAAGAACTCGGTTTTGAGAAAAACGTCTAGGAAATGGAGTGTTACGAGGGTTGTTAGATGAAAACGCTCGCGATATATTGAGTTTATTGTTTAGATATGTAGGCAAGTAGTTTAGAGTATCGATAACGATAATATTTATTGCAATTGGTGTTGCCTCGTCTTTGAATAAGGTATGTCAGTGGTTCTCTAGAAACTACCTACTGCAATACTGTATGTGGTATAACCCAGAAGGAAATGCACGCTGAGCTTAATGCTACACAAATTTCCACCAGGGCTACAGCACCGATAATTTCAGCTTAAAATATCCACTCGCGCGAAAACTCACCTTCGCTCGCTGCTCATCGTACACCATTGCCACACAGTCCGGGTATTTGGCATGCGGTGGCACAGCCATTATATGATTGATATGTATACCTTGCGCCACGTCCACCCCCAAATAATGTGTGCGCGGCAATGTCGTCACATATTCCAGTGTGGCGGCATTAAAAATGCGTATAATGGCTTCGGCACAACCGACGAGTATGAAACGTGAATTCACCGTTAAACAATTGGCACTCGTTGTGCGACATTGCACCCACTTGTCCAGCAAACGGCGTGAACTGAACTCCACCAAATGACCCTGCCGGGTGATGGCATATGTGCGATCTTTCATTTCATCCTTGCCGCAGGCGACCGCACAAAAATCATTGTCGCGCAAATCACCCAATATGGCACTGCGTCCCATCAACGGTATGGGATCCTTGTACTGAAAGAATGGTTGGAAGAAAAAATAATTAGTAAATGAAAGCGAGTAGTTGGTTGAGCGAGCTTACACATACCCTGCGGCCTCCCTCCATATACCAGTACTTGACATGACGATTGCCCACTGTAACAAAGTAGCTGCCATCTTCGGCGAAACTTAGTGCCGACACTTTTGAGCTGATTTTATTCGAGGCCATTTTTTGATTCAATTTCCAATCGAATACATTCACAATCATATCGTGTTGTGAACCAATGGAGACCAGGTACTTGCCGGTGGGTGAGAAGGCCTGCAAAAGAGAGTGGGAGAGGAGCGTTTGCATGAAAATGGAAAAAGAGGAGGAAAATATGTTTGCACATTTGCAAGCGTTTGACTTACCACACATGTGACAGCGTATTTGTGATCGAAAAATTCCGCAACCACATTGCCGCCGGTGGTGTGCTCGAGATTGCCATTCGGCGAGTCCAGCTCCCATACTTTGATGGCGGGATTGATGCCACACTCGCCGGTGGCGACATAGCGGCCGCAGCGCGAAAATGCGACCGATGTGAAAGCTTTGCGGGAGGTGTTGACCAGGTAGGCCTGTGTTTGACGCTTGGCATTGAATAGGACAACAGTGCAGCTGTAAAGAAATTAAAAAAAGGTGTGAGTATTCATTAAATTTGATGTGTAAATATATGTGTACGGCGGCTTGGAAAAGCACCCGGCGATTTAGTTACATACATAAATTGGTTAAGTCAGAAATTAAATATTAACTTCATTTCTTTTTATTCATTTTGTCGCTACTAGTACACGACTATTTCATAACTACTTTAGGATTAGTTCAGGACAGTTTCAGGATGATTTCGTGACTAGTTTCGAACTATCCCGAAATCATCATAAACGAGAGACATAATTGTCCTAAATTAGTACCAAAATGGTTTTGAAAAATTCGTGAGATTGTCCAGGAATGATCTCGAACAGGTCTTAAAATAGTCCCATAATTATGCCAAACTAAACCCGAAATTGCTATGAACTAGTCCCAAAATGATCCTGAACCAATCCCAAAATCGCCCTAACTAGTCGTTAAAGGCCCAAAATAGTCTGAAATTGTCTTGAAATGGTACTGAAGAAATCTCGAAATTATCACGAACTAAGTAGTCCCGAAAAATCGTGAACTAGTTTCGAAATGATCTCGACCAAGTCCTCGAATGGTCGCGAAATGGTCTTTGTTGGTTCAAAAATTATACTGATCTAGTCTCAAGATGGTCGCAAAATAGTTCTGAACTTGTCCCGAAATGATATAGAATAAGTCTTGAAACGGTCCCGAACTAGTCCCAAAATGACCCTGAACTAGTCTCAAAATCGTCTTGAACAGGTTCCGAAAAGATCGGGAAATGATTCTGAGCTAGGCCCGAAATGGTCCTAAACTAGTCGTGAACTAGACCCGAAATGATCTCGAACTAGTTTGGAAACGTTCATTTGTACATACAACACGAAATTACAGATTTTCTGCTGGGTGAAACGCAAATTTTACCCATACCGAGAGCTAAGATGTTTACACATCAAAAATTGTGTAAACTATGAAAAATTATGAAGGAAAGTAATAAAAGAAATATTTTTTTATGGCAAAAGTGTTGCATACAAAGCTGTTAAAGTCGTAAAATGTAAGTCATTTAAAATTTAATTATTTATGCTTACAAGCGTGGCGGCAGCGTTTCATTAAAAAATCACCTGCTGACTTAATTAGCCTTATTGTACCGACTTCCTTTTTCTTTGTCTTGCATATTAATACTAAATCTCTTGCTGCAGTTGTGCGCTAAAAGAGAAATGTGCAAAAGGTTGAATCCTTTGTTAAGACTGTCTCGGGAAGGAAGTTCATTTTAACAATTTTTTTCACAATGCCAAGCAGCGCGGCAGTAAATTCCCATTTTGTGCGACATAAAAAGTGGCAAGGGAAAGAAAAGCTAGCGCGCTTAAAATGGTAAGGAAGTGAGAAAAATTGTAGTAAAAAAACTGTATTGAAAAAAGTAGTGAAAAGTCTGCATGCTGTTGCCTTGACTTTCCACGCGCTTTGAATAGCTGCTCACTAATACTTATATAAGCTGCTTTTACGTTTTGCCAACAGGAAAACTGTAATTTAAAATACCAATGGGCTTTGTGATTCAAATATGCAAAAAGTGAAATTTATTACCAGGCATAGTTGTATTGGTAATGTTGTATTTGGTATGAAAAATGTTCCAACAATAATGAAGAAGTGGAAATATGATAGTGTGAGAAGGAGGTCATTTCGAAATCTTTGGCAAATAAAACGAGTTACTTTTGTCGTGTTTAATAAGATAACAGGAATTAAAGGATTAGCTTATAAGGAAGCTGCTGCTATTTTAGCATTCGATGCCCTTATCTACAAATATAATATATATATTATATTACTCTACCGACTTTTATGGTTAAGAACATAAAAAACTGCAGTTTCAATACTCAAATGGAATTCTCTCTCCACAAAAAACACTCAAAAAAGAAAAAAAGCGGCGCTTATTATAATGAACCTGCGCCTTCGTATTGACTCGCGGGCTATGTCAGAGCCACATTCAAGTTAAAATAGTCGATGAAATATTCATAAATATGCGATGGCGTACATCTTCTATGACTTAATATTTGATCAGCGCCATCTGTCACTACTTCGATACATTTTTATTTCGTTTAATGCCGTTGAAATTTGTATTATGTACTTTTAATTTTGTCCTAAGTCCCGTCTTCTTGTTTGGCTTCGTGTTCGTGCTCGTCTTCGATTTGTTTTCGTCTTCGTGTATAACTTAGCTAAATTCGACTTTTCAAACAAGTGGCAACACTCCTACATATAGCTTAGATATAAGTAAATCTCTTGCGTCTGATATTGGATACTTATGTATTACAGTTACCTGATGAGTTAAGTTGAATTTGATTTAATAAAGAAATAAAGCCTTTTTAAAATCATTTCCATTGATACCCATCTTTTAATAAGTAATTCCTTTAACATATTAAATAACTAGATTTTTACTTTCTAAAAAGGTGGCCACCCTCTTTAATATTCTAGATGTTCAAGCTAAAGATTTCTTAACACTCATATAATTTGTGTATAACTTATGTGTACTTTAATGCAATTCGGGTTTTCTAACAGGTGGCCACCCTGTTAACAAATTTTTAAATCGAAAATCTTGTTAAACCCCTTTCCTCTGAGACAAATATTTTCGTATATATTTAAATTATTTTATTCAATTAATGCAAGTTAAATTTAATTTTTAAAACAGGTGGCAACTCTCCTACATGTAGTTTAGTTTATTCAAATCCAGTTTGATCGATATCCATATTGAACTAATTTATTTAACCTATAGTATACATTGAATTTAACTTTGTAAACGGGTGGCAACCCTGTTAAAAGTATACTCAAACCACAATCTCTTTCGTGTGGCACTCATATCGTGATACATACGACAGTATACCACACCTTGTGAAGTCTATTACTAATTCCTTTAAAGGGTAATGTATTGGCAACCTACCCAGTCAACTAGTATGACGCCAGTAGTATTTCTACTGGTTGCTAATGATGTATAATAGCCTGGCAAATGATATTTCCTAGCACGTCGCCATGTTAACAAATACAAGTTACTATTATTGAAAAGAGATAGAAAAGCACACTGGCGTGCGGAGAAAAAAATAATAATAAATAAGATCGGAAAATCGTATTAACAAAATAGTAAGAAATTAATTAATTCGCGAGCCTTTTGCCGAATTCGGAATCAACTGTTTGACATCTCGCAGTTCAAAGATCTATGTATCTATTCAGCTACGGTGATCGTCATACTGGCACAATTCTATGTAATAAATAATATGGACTACTTTTCATAGGAAATTAGGAAGATATTATTTTTGATAAATTCAAGGAGGCTTTTCATAAATTTAAGAATAATATTATAGAAATATTTGTTAAATTCATAGGAGGCCGCGGCGCGGTTGCTGTTCGATGTCCGACACCTGGCTTGGTGAGATCAAATGCAATGTGGAAAGTTTAGATTTTCTTTATAATCAAACCAAATAGAAAAATACAAGAAAAAGCCAACACTTCAGACTATAGATAAGTATATGGGATAAACTTCTACTGAATGAAAAATTCATGGACATTGCCTGATTGGATTACATGCAGGCAGACTGGTCGCACCTCTGGAACGATTACAGCAGTAGCTGCATGGATGAGGGCGAAGAGGAAACCATTCAACACCTTATCTGCCATTGCCAGGCTCAAGCAAAATGGCGAGCAAAAACTTTTGGTAGTTATGTACTACTACTTCGATGATATCGATTACTTCAAAGCTATTTATGAATATTAGGAGCTTATGCACTTTCTTGCCAAAAACCAAGTTGTTTAAAGCGGAACGGCAATAACTGTAAACCTCAGCCTAATTTAACATAACCTAACTCATATGGTTGCCGAAAAACCGGAATGATAGGGCATTTGAAAAGCTCACGAATTACCAGATTGAGCTGGGAAAGGACACATCTTACATGCCATGAACTGGGGTGGGTACATCAGACCACCGTTTTAGTTGCAAGAACATAAAAAATAAGAAAATATACAACAAATGTATAATGTCGCTTTAATAAACCCTGCATATGGAAAAAAATTTGCTAATGTAGTTAACTGGGTTAAATTTAAGTACATTAGGGTGGTAAAAAAAAAAAAATTTAAGTCGGAATTTTAATGCTCCCTATTTTTTTATTTTGAAATCAAAAAATCCCATTCAAAATTTTATATGGGGAAAAAACAGCTTTTCGTATTTATCGATCAGAAAATTTTGGTTCTCTTCAGATGCCTTCCAATAATAATACTCAATTATTTATAAAACCATTTTTTAATACTAAAAATTTTTTATGGGTCGCCCCTTTCTTGCTTTTTCTGGGGTTTTTGGCGGACCTATAAAATATAGTTACTATGAAAAAATGACTAAATAAACAATTGGGTATTATTATTGGAGCCCGTCTGAAGAAAACCGGAGTATTTTTCGATACAGAACAATTATAGAGGCTGAGAGCATTAAAATTTCGACCTTACTTTTTGACATGCATTTTTGGACCACCCTAATGTGCATATATGTATAAATTCGCTTGCACCAGCCAATTCAAGGCACTACTGCAGCTGTGTTTGCTTAACGGCCTGAGCTCATATTTATGTAGTTTTCGAATATTTTTTGCTTTTTCAGCTTCATGTTTTGTATGTTAAGCAAAAGCAAACGGAAGCGCTGCATAAACATGAGCAATTGGTGGCCGCTTTCAAAACACACGGATACGCAAGTGTTTGCATATGACAGTCTTTCATGAATGTAAGGACCCACAAAAAGGGGGAGTTCAGCCAGTTTGCCAGTAGGAAAGTCAATTAGTCGGCAAGCCATGCAGCCGCTCACTTTAGCAACCAGCTGTGCAGGTAATAATTCATTTTAGTGTCCAACAACACCAACCTTGTCTGCACGCCCGTCTATCCAACCCAATGTCAACTCTATCTCATTCCTTTTCACGCAAGCATAGCCATTCACAAGTGTTTGCTCGTTGTCAACAACGCTGCGGGCTATTCTGAGATTGTCAGTTTCCGTTTTGGCCATTTTGTCGCATATAAGTAGTACGCTTTTGCTGCCTTAGTGGTGCTGCTGCCAGAGCAAAGCTACTTTGCAAGCTTATGTTTGTGTATCTTTCGTGTGGAAAGTTATTTTACGAGGTCGCTGTCGCCGCCGCCGCCGCTGGCATCGTAGTTATCGCTTTAGCAGCAGCGCTTGGCATTCATCTTTTATTTATGACAAATGCAGCTGTTGCCCGCTTTCAAAGCCGCATTTGCCATTTGCGTTGACATCTTCACAGCATAGTCGTCGACCTACGGCGGTGTGCACCCGCTCTCTCCATCTTTGCTTTTCATCATTTTAAAATCCGTTTGCTTTCTCTGCCTCAATTTCAATGCTGTCTCAAACAATCAAGGACAAAGTACGCGTTGAACTAGAAATTTATATGCCTGTATTGGCAAATACACATACATATGTACATACGTACGTATTTATGTAGCTGCCTTGCATTGAAACTGAAAATGTGTTGATTTCATTAGAAATAGCAAAGTTCAACTAGGCGTATGCGCATCTTTAAATTGGTGGGGTTGCTGTCTGGAAAAAGTTACTCATACGCCTCACCAACCTTTACTTTAATCAAAGTTGCTTCATATTTTCCTAAATTATACTGCTCTCTGCTTTCCGCCAGTATAATTTGGATTTGCATTTTGCATTGCAAACGCTTTAAATTCCAGTTAAGTAAGCTTGTTGCCGTAATCGATATTCGGAGATTGGGAAATGCAATCAGCGTGATGCATTCAATATCAGGCTGCCAAATTCAATTTGGTGAAAACTATTTTTTCGTTTTCGGAAGGAATACATTTCAAGCGAATTAAATTACCAATCATGGGTATTTGCTTATGTATGTCTAACACAGATATACATCTTTAAAAATGCAACATAAACGCGGAAGCACGTTTACATACAGAAGTGCAAATAAATTTAAATTTTTTAGCACTCAGATGGGATTTTTCGATTCCATTTTATATCTTTTTGTTGTAAGCGAAAATTTGAAAAATTAAGCCAATCAAAAACTGTAAGCCAGTTGGGAGAAAATTTGTTTTCCACAGTTCTGAAAAAATTAAGAAATCTAACAAAGCGTGGTGCGTTTGGGCAGCACTACGGAAATGAAACTTCATTTGATTCATTTCAGGCTCGTTTCATACTAAAAATTTTTTTTAAATAATAATCTTTGCCTTCCCCTTAAATTTTTTTTATCTCCATCTTCATTTTCATATTAAATTTTATTTTTATCCCATCTCCATCTTCATCTTCATCTTCATCTTCATCTTCATCTTCATCTTCATTTTTATCTTTATCTTTATCTTTATCTTTATCTTTATCTTTATCTTTAT
>NW_023458560.1:62934457-62939933 GCF_013731165.1 Rhagoletis pomonella
TATCTTTATCTTTATCTTTATCTTTATCTTTATCTTTATCTTTATCTCTATCTTTATCTTCTTCGCTACGCCATCAGGATAAAATTGTCGGTTTCTTTTTTAATAACCTGGCTTATGAGCCATCGGATATCTTTGGAAACTTTCACGTAATACCAAAAACAAGTACCGGTGCGTTACTAGGCCAGCCCCGGACGGATACTTCTCTACTCACATCCTTCTAAGGGGTGAATGGGAGAATGGCAGTGCCTCGAATAAAAATCTTCACGAATGGCTCGAAGTTGGAAGACAGAGTTGGAGAAGGTATATCTCACCTGGAACTGCCCGTAAATCTTATCTTCCTATCATCTCTCTGAGTTTTGTCACCGACTAGACTCTACGATTGGTCATGGTACGACGGAAACTCGCATCGGATTACTCCCAAATCAAGTTTCTTTGGGTTTGAGGACATTGAGGAATTGGCTTGAGGCCTTCTCTCCGAACAGGAGGGAGGACAACCTGTGGACTACCTTTGGATAGATGAGCTCATAATCGGTTCAGCGTACGCTAAGCGACAACCTAGACATGCAAAGTTGATGTCTTACGGACCGGTGGCTGATATACAATTAACATAAGCAAGGAGATGGGTGAATTATTTGAGAGTGCTATCTTCAGTTGATGTAATGAAAAAATAAATAACAGCGGTGAAGTAGTATATGGATCTCTAAGTTGGTAAGTACTTAAGCGAATTGCACTCTACCAAGATTTAGATCCAGATAACAATAGAAATTATCTGCAAATACTAGCAGATCTACGAAATCACTATTTATGAGCATTGTCGGAAAGGTTGATTAGGAATGCGAACGATGGCAGATATATGGATCTGTGGCAGTGTAATGTTGCGCCTTCGGGCCTACTTTCGATTTCAATTTAATATTACTTTTTCCTAAATGAAAAACCATTTAATTGCGGCTTATCTTTTACTTTTCTGCCTATTGAATGGGAAATAAAAGTTCTTCGAACATTCAAAGCCACGCGGTTTTGGTTTCCAAGCGCGTGATATAAACTTTCAAACTCAAACGAGGTTTTGGTAAATGAAAGTGCTACTAAAAAAAACAAAAATAGTGCAACAATTTTGCTTGTAGCATTTGTGGTTAAATCGCAAAAGTGAAACTTACCCTGCTGGATAGGCCAGCAAACCGCTAACGGGTGAAACATCCAAGGCGGCATTGCTGCAAACTGTGAGGCCGAGCACTTTTTTGAGCTTTATCTGCAAATGAAAATGGGAAAAACAAAAATAGAATCGGTTAGAATTTTTGATCAAATGAATACAGAAATTAAAAGCAAAAAAAGGATTAATGAAAAAAAGGACGAAATTTCGCTTTCATAGTTCTTGCTTTGTAGAATTTTCAATCAATGCGAGTGGTGGTAATTATCGCAGAGAGAGAAGTGTGCAAAGGTTGGAAGTGAAAATGTGCATAGCAAAACATACATATAGACAAATATTAATGCTGGACTTTGTCTGTTTGTAGGCACGTATTTCACCAACAGGATGTATCAGAGTAAACAAATTATATAAGTCAGTGCGCACAAACGTAGTAAAAGCAGGTAACTTTAGATTAGTTTTTTTAATATTTATGATGTTGACCGGGTTTTCCAAAATGCAATTACAAGTTAGTTGGAACTCAGCGGCGTATTCCGATTTTTAGATTAATTAAAACAAAAAATAAAAAACTACAATCAGAAGAGACTTGCCGCTCCTCAGAACGCACATTTGGGCAGTTAGATATCTTTATTCAAAATTTGGATTGCCTTAAAATGTTCACAATTCATAAGCATTGGCTTCGAAGTCGGCTGGGAATATGTTGAGAGATGTCACAAGAAGACAATCACCCGCAGCTTTGGACACGCGGAGACGTTTCTGCGGTGACTTGAAATGTCAGTTCCATACATTAATAACCTGTAGGCAATTTGAGGCAGCTTTCAAGTGGAATGCCGAATATTTGGCGTGCTCTTGCCGCAAGTTATGTTGAAAATTTAGTTGAAAGTATATCGTGAAGGTGCCAGCCCATATTCAGCGGTGGTGGTGAGCATTCACCCAATGCATTTTACTTGTTTTTAAAATATTTTGAATAAATTGTTTCCTAGCATACTATAAAAGTTTCAAAGCTTGCACAAATTTCACAAAAATTAGTCAAACTTCAAAAAATTTTCTTCAAAATGTAAACTTTTTAATCAGAATCTTTACGAAATTTTCGGGTATGCAGTAGCCCATTCAATATTAGTCCAATAAAGTGCAAGGGTTGAAGCTCCCCCTTAAATTTGTTGGATCGACTTTAAATATTTTTATTTAAAAATATTGGTACTGGTTTTCCATCGGAACTATAAAATCTGTTATAATTTAACACTTGTTCCAAAATATGTCGGAAAAATACTAAGATTTACGTGTGCAGCACCGATCTGAAAAAACATCCATAAATCGGGTTTTTTTTATAAAGAAAATGAGACTTAAAAAAAAGTTTTTCAAAAAATCACCTCAGGTGACGGAAGAGCTTACGCTTAAAAGGTCTGCATAAATATGATTACAAATTCTATCAACGGAATCAAAATAATGAGATTTTTGGAGGCGTTTTAAAACCGGCACAACTAACGAAAATCTTAATATTTTTCAGAACGATTTTGGAGGAAACATTAGAATATTATAATAAGTCTTATAATTCCGCTGGAGAAACAGCAACTTTTTTTTTTTGATGAAGCGCGCTAATATTTACATACAGAAAGATTTTGCTTAATTTTTATTCCCATACTTGATCATTATTTGTTTTTATTTATCTATTTTTGTTTCTAAAGCTGCGATTTACTTCATGGACTCATAAGAGTTTTTTTTTTCCAGATATGGTAAATGACTTGTTACAAAACAAGTTACAAAATCAAACAAAAAGTTGTATATCGATATTTATCATCTGAATATTCAAATTAAGCAACAAAAAAAGAATAAATAAATTAAATTAAGCAATTAAAAATGACCAAAAAAAAAAATTAAGGTAAAAAACTAATATTATTTATGGATTTCAAAATCTTATTGAAAACAACGCAATAACAAAGATTAAAATAAATCAATGCAAATACGATAAATAAACATCACGTAGCCAGTAAACAAATAATAGCAATAATAAGCAAGGCTTGTCCCGCACGCTGGTCGTTAGCGTGCTTGTTAAGCTACGTCATGCGCAGTCGCAACTGTCGCCGCCACAGTGACTGGCGCGCATAACAGCAGCAGCGGCGACAAAAGTTGACATCAGCTTCCAGACATAGCACACAGATAATCACCGCATGCGCGCTAACAATTTCTATATTTATCAGCATTAATTTTTTATTTTATTTTTATTTATTTATTTTTTTTTCAGAAAATAACTCACTATTGTGTTCCATTCTACAAAAGTCAGGCAGCCATGTCAAACAATTTGCATCGATTACAACACAAACAACACACAGCGCTACGCCAATGAATTGTGGAAACAAGTATACATAAATAACAAAATTATTCTATATATCCGATGCGCAAAGCCACTTTTATGCAAAGCAATATTACGAGTATTTCAAGCCTTCAAGCCACAATTAGATATTCAACCATTCATACATACAAACACTCACTCACCCATTCATTCATTCATGCATTCAATAGCGAGCAGGTAATGCGATACAAGTATTTGCTGCGCACTACTTACTAGCCATTAACTGCGATGATTTGCAGCAAAACGACTTCTGCGACTTGCGATGTAGTCAGTCGTCGTCATTGTGCGACGTTGCGTATACGTAATGTATTATTAAGATTCACCTTGATCTTGTCGGGCAACAGCGCAAATATGTATGTACTATACAGGTGTTGAGTGTTGGCGAGCATTTGACTTAAGGTGCGCTTTGTTGTTGCACAACAAAAACCATATCAGCAACTAGCGCGTGGGGGAAGTTAAGGAGCGTGAACCTATAATTATGCAAACAGGTAGTTAGTTAGTTGGCAGTATTTGAAGACTAAGAGAAGAAGCGCAGAGTTTAATGCGGGCACTAGAAGAATAACCAATAAGAAAAAGGAGATAAAAATTTAACGATGTATTGATGAATTAATTCGATAGTTATCTAAGCGGTGAAATCATTGAGTTCACGTGGAAAGCAATGCTAAGTGGGCAGGCGCGCTAATGGCTTTATAATTGTTTTGTCTTGTTAAATTAGCATATTTATTTGTTTATTGCGAGAATAAATTTTTTTTAACATTTTTACGCTAAATAAATAGTTGTATTTATTATATGAAACAATCTGCTGCTTGTTAATCTTACTTTGCCATGAATTTAAATATAAAAATCCAAAGATTGCCGCGGTATTAAAACTAAGGTCATATACACACGTTAGAAAAGCCTTCAGACAATTTTTATTTTATTTTTTAACCTCGTCTCTTAAATTTTTTTTTGGAACGGCCTATTGGACCTTGACTAATACTTATTTGCCAGTTGAAATATTATATAGACATGTTTTAATTTTGAAACTTTTTTCCGCTAGATGGCGCTGTAGGATGTGGTTCATGATTAGTTGAGATAAGATAAGATGTAAATATGTACCTAAGTTATTGATAAGATTAGATCAGAGATGCAACTCAGTATAAACCACTTCTAGCTCCGGCAAGTGCTTCATTACACTGCAGTGGCTAGTAAGAAAGCCTCTAACAATTCTCACTTCGTCCGCAGAAAAGTGATGCACCTCAGCCTGAAGAAAAAACAGAGTTAGCTTATCACATGCTGGTGAAAAATAGCCTTAAGTGTACCGAATATGGCGATCCTTCCGTAGCTTTGGCCGTTCATTTCTGGTTAACTAATTTCAAAGCTGTTCAATAGCCATATTTTTATTTCAGTAACCGCTAAGCTAATTAAGCTTTGGTTGACGGCTTTAATATTAATTTTGTTAATATTTGTTATTTAAAAAAGTGTCTTGATTAAAGATTACTTGCTTAAATTATATTGTTGTCACGTCTTCTACGAGAACAACCCATTGTTACGAGTCTAAACCGGTTCTTATCGAACGTACCGTGCTTTTGATATAAATAGTTGTGAAAGTTAAGGTTCATATTAACCCTTTCATGACCAAGGGAAATATGCTTAGCAAAAAAACTGTGTGAATCGTTTTCTGTGTTTTTTTTTGTAATGTGCCTTATTTAAATTTAACTAGCTTTTTTTATTAATAAAATAAAAAAAAATATTTACCCAAACTAAAAAAATTTACCACAAATTAGTAAAAAGTACTTTTAGAAAAAAAGGTAGTGACAGAAAACAAAAAAATAAGAAAAAAACTCAGTGCGTGTAGTCCCTACGCGCGGAAGAAGTGAAACTTAATAGAGGGAATTCTTCATCTTCATCTTCATCTTCATCTTCATCTTCATATTCATATTCATCTTCACATTCATATTCATCTTCATCTTCATCTTCATCTTCATCTTCATCTTCATCTTCAT
>NW_023458560.1:62939943-62946633 GCF_013731165.1 Rhagoletis pomonella
ATCTTCATCTTCATCTTCATCTTCATCTTCATCTTCATCTTCATCTTTATCTTCATCTTATCTTTATATTTGTTTTTGATTTTATTCTTGTCTTTGCATTAGTCTTTTCCCGCCCAATTGGCGTTTAACGCAGCTATTCGTTTTCTATACCCGTAATATGCTACCTGTACCATCGCAAACATAACGGAGCTATAATAATAAGATTTGCTTCAATAATTTGAGTTTAACTTTTTAAACAGGTGGCCACCCTCTTCAGGCACCTCAAAAATATTTTAATTGTGTTTCTGTAAGCTCTTTCTGTACT
The DNA here is from genome assembly GCF_013731165.1 of Rhagoletis pomonella. Classification (NCBI taxonomy): domain Eukaryota; kingdom Metazoa; phylum Arthropoda; class Insecta; order Diptera; family Tephritidae; genus Rhagoletis; species Rhagoletis pomonella. The sequence goes on from NW_023458560.1 coordinate 62,940,248, forward strand.
GTATAGTATTTTAAGCGCAAGACTTTTGTATAATTTAACTAAATTTTACTTTTGAAACAGGTGGCAACCCTCCTACATTTAGCTAGAAAATACAACTTATTCAAAACCATTTCTTTTGATACCCATATTGGGATGATTCGTTTAACTTAATAAATAATTTGAATTTGATTTTCGTATATATGGCAACCCTTTAAAAGACTAAAACCATACTGCACATCTGCAGGTCAAGCCCTTTCATGTGACACCTCATTTTTGAAAATCGAACGAACGATACAGATTTTATGACGTGGTGTTAAATATTTAACGCAACCCTCTGCGGCAGAGGAATTTTGAATTCGATTTTCTAACATGTGGCAACTCCTTTCATGGAACTAAGGCTATGGTGTACACCCGAAGGACAAGGCCTTTCATGTGACACCTCATTTTTAAAAATCGAACGAACGATACAGAGTTTATGGCTTGGTGTTAAATATTTAACGCAACCATCTCCGAACTCGATTAAGAAGTTTCACTTCAAAAAATTGTTTTTTGAGAAATCCCATTTTCAGAAAAATACTTTAAGAAAATATACTTATGTCTACATCTGACAGAAAAGTTAAAAATAACCGAATTTTTATGAAAATGGAGTAACTTTTAAAAATTGATTTTTTACTAAGAAATCCGTAAAAAAAATACCAAAAGCATAAAAAGTTATACAAATAGATAAAAACCTTTTCTGGTGAAAAAAATTATTGTGTGAATATTAAAGTTTTCTATTTTTTTAATGTGCCTAATTTTTATTTAACTAGCTCCTTTTATAATAATAAAGAAATAAAAATTTTAACTAAAACTAAAAAACTTTAGCACAAATTGCTTCCAAAAAACGGTAGTGATAGAAAAAAAATTTAGAGAAATAAATCAGTTTTTGGAAAAAATCGAATTTTTAGAAAAAAACTTTAAGAAAGAATTTACATGTGAGAGATAAACGAATTTGTGTGCAAAAGGACTATCTTTTAAAAAATATTTTTTAGTAGGAAATCTTAAAAAAAAATTTTTTTACCAAAGCAGAAAAAAATATACAAACCGAAAAAAATAAATTTTGTATGGAAAAATGTAATAAGTTTTTCCTTATCCTTTCCTTAAAAAAAAAATCAGGTTTTTAAACGACTTCTCACATCGTCGTGTATATTTTTAATTGTAAGCTTACGGCCCCCAAAGGGTTAAAATTCAAGTTAAGATTGAGTTAATGGTTAAGTTTAGGGCTAAGTTTAAAGTTTAGGTTATGGTTAAAGTTAAACGTAAGACTAAAAGATACAAATTATGGTGGGGTTAAAAAGGTTTAAGTTTGCGGTTATGGTTAGAGCTAAGATTAAGGTTTAATTAAGATATACATATTAATTTTTATTTGGAGAAAATTCTCGGCATAATTTATAAAATATTGTTTGGAGACGAATCGGTTTCGTTGTAGTGCAATTTATCGATTAACAATAACGTTTTCTAAAGAGACAGAGCTGAGATTGCTAATTGCCTTGCCTGGCTCCTCTCCAATTTAAAGCTTACTTTCGCCCTAAACCAGTGATAAAACATTGAAAAATTCCTTAGAGTTCAGCTCCACACCAAGTTTTTCGGACGTTCAGCGGTTTACTAAAATATTCCAGGAAACACTTTGGAACTTTTTGGTGACTAAAATTTACTTTCGTCGGGTCAAAACTAAAAATTACGGCACGAGGTAGGTTAATTTGAACAACATTATCTTTTGGTGTTGTAACGTAATCCAAAATACCTTTTAAATGATATATCACAATCTGCAATAAAATAGTTTTGTGTTGGAATCAAACATTTACGCGACTTTCTTATACTTTTCTTACAAGAGATTTAATTATTTTTTGCTTCACCAAAGGACAAAGAAACTTATTTTCTTTCAAACTTTTGAAGTTTTTTTTAACTGACCTTATTAAATAAGAGCTTCTTCTATAATTGTTCAGCATTAAATTTGTGAAGTAGGCAACCGCCGAGGCAGGGCGGTATTTAATGCATTTGGCGGCTACATGTATCGCGTGTCAAGCAACTATATGCTGCTCTCCAAATCATAAGCCATTTTTGTGCGCTAATTGGCAGCTAAATAAATATTAAAATACCTGAAATATTTTGGGTTTTTTTCAACAGCCTTGCTACTCTTATTTACTTTATGAATCTTGCATTAGTTTATAAATACGCATACAAATATATGTATATGAAATGGAATCGCGATACGAAAATCCACTCTCAATGTTAATTATCGTATTTACATAAATACTATATGCCAATGTTTATAAATATTTGTTTAAATATTATCTTCATTCAATAGGGGTAAACAAACATTTGAAAAAATGCAACATTTTAGTTTTTTTTTTGATGATTGCATCAACATTAGTTAAATATTTGTTAGATAGTATGCATATATATATATATGTATGTAAACAGTGGGTTAATGGGCAAATAAGTATGCATTTAAAATGTTTCTCAAAGCAATTTATGTATGTACATATGTACATATGTATGTAGTAAGATAAATTCTAAAGCATTAACACGCGTATTTGTATTTAACATGAACTTCAGCTACTTTCATGCTAGTGTGCATTCGAATTAATTATATCATGAGCGGTTTGCTTAGAAAACCTATAGTTTTTGTTAGATAAGAATCAAGCGACATTGAAAATACAGCGGAACCCTTTTTAAAATTTCTTATTTTATGAAGATTTCTGGGACAAAATCTCTATCCATGCAGAGCACGCTGCGTTGTTTTATAAGGCCAAGTTGATAATCGAAGTTAATAAAAATGCTTGTTGGTGGTATTGGTGGATTCTTCGGACGTGCAAGAAGAACGAATCTTCCGGCAAGACAAGAAGAACGAATTTTCGTCATCCATTGGGGATTTCGTCGTTGTCCCATATCTATATACTTACATATATAATACGCGAACAGATTTTTTGTCCGGGTCATCAGATATGCACCGTTAGTTCGATTTTCAAAAGTTTCAAAATAAAGGTCTTGGGCTGTGGATAGGCAACAAGGTTTCACTTTTACGAAAGGAGTTGCCATCTTAAAAAAAAATAAATTACAACTATTTAAAAAGTTAAACCAATTAGTACAGTTTGGTTATCAATCGAAATGATTTTGAAAAGGTTTTATTTCTTAACTACATGAAGGGGTTGCCACTTGTTAAAAAAAAAAAATCAAATTCAGTTTCAATAAAGTAAATTAGATAAGTGTAATATTCATCACAGTTGGACGAGGTTTAAGGAGGTTTTAGTTTCAAAATATTTTTAAGGAGGTTGCCACCTGATAGAAAAATTGAATGTAATTAAATTAGGCAGAAGTTAGGTATGTGAAATACTAAAACATAGGTGTTAAGCAAAATTGAGTTGAGAGCTTTAGTTTTTTACATCCAGACTATTTTTATGGTGTTGCCACCTATTTTAAAGGATAAATTCAAATTAACTCATAAATGAAATGAATTACTCAATCGAAATGGTTTTCAAAAGACTTCATTTCTAAACTACATGCAGGGGGCTTGCCACCTGTTTAAAACATCAAATTAAAGGTGAATTAAGGCAATTGAGTTATTTACATGTGTATGTGTGTCAGATGAGAGAGGTTCAAGAGGGTTTCATTTTGAAAGTATTTACAAGAGGGTTGCCACGTAATTGAAAAGTGGAATTTTATTCAACTATACACAATAGGCATGGAATAGGTATTTATATATGTGTGCCCAACGAAAGAGCGTTAAGAAATCTTTAGTTTAAACACTTAGAATATTATTGAGGTATTTGAAGAGAATTGCCACCTGTTCAAAAAATATTCAAATTAATTACTTATATGCTCATCTCGAACTACTCCACCTGCCACCTGTTTCAAAATTGCAGTTTAAGTAAATTTATAAGATGAAGCAAATATTACAATATGGCTGTCAAAAAAAGATGTTTAAAAAGTTTAACAGCCGAAAATATTTTTGTTGAAGGTTGCCACCTGTTTGAAAATTTCAATTTAGATGAATTAAAAAGATAAACTGAATATTGCAATATGGGTATCAAACTGACGAAGTTGTCTGCCGGAAATATGTTTGAGGAGGGTTGCCACTTGTTTGAAAAATTTTATTCAATTAAATTTAAAAAATAAATGAAATATGTATGTATTACAATACGGGTGTGAAACCGCAGAAAAATACTTTTAAGGCGCAGTGAAACACGCCGAGTATTTGCTAGTTTTTAATAAAACAAAGCCCAATACTACATACATACATATGTAATTTTTTACTAAAATAATTTGTTGCTTATTTTGTTCTCGCCAATTCACAGCGGATATTTACGTCCATCAACACCCAAATGATTTAATAGTAACAAATGTGTTCTGTAAAAAGTGCAACATGTTGGCAGGGAAAGCCCACACAAACTAACTAACTACTTTGTATATTCCAACAAATACTGACATATTTGACTTCTACATATGAATATAAAAAAAAAATCACGTTTGAGCAGAACAATGAATGAAATATTTACTACGACTGCTCTAAATCAATCAATAACCAACAACCGAAAAAGGCAAACGGTATGGCAGTTAAACCACCTACTATAGAAGCTGAATTTGCAGCACCAAAAAAAATGATGAATGTGTGCATTTTCTGCACAAAAACGTTAAATAAAACGCCGAGATAAAGCTTTTAAGAATCAGAAGTCAGCCAAGCAAAAGCATCAAAAAAATTTGCTGTCATTCTTTGCTTGCAAACTTTTTTCAGGTAAGTTACAGGTAGCAGCTTCTTTAGAAGTTTCTTTGTCAGCTACACGGATGTGCCGCCATTTATTTGATGGATTGACTGACTGATGGATTTGCCAAATTGATTTGCATGACGGGATAGGACAAATGACTTGGAGATTATTAATAATATTTGTTTCTTAAGAAAATTCGTAGAAGAAATGTTGCAAGGCTTCCACAGTGGCTTAAGACTCAGCTGCGTTCGCAAAACAGATGAGTTTATTCATACTGGTACATACAAATGCGCACAAATGCATTTACAAAAAAAAAAAAACAACAACAACTTAACATTCAGCTGTAATTACACATTAATGTAGACTGTAATTTTTTTGCTTTCCTGTGGACTTTGAAAAATTTCATTATGAAATCATTTCAAACAAATGCGAAATGCAATTAAAATTAATTTCATTTATTTGAAGTGCCACTTTGAGTACAGCAATCACCACTTAACTTAAGGCGCCATACATATAACATCTGTAGGAATGTACATTCATATGTACGTATGTATGTATGTGTGTATGTATGTATATATTCTTTGTTTCAATCAGTGAGATCATCTCGCGTCTGCAGCGAGAAGACCCGCAGAAAAAACCCCGACTTATTTCAAAAAAAAAAAAAAAAAAGGAAAAATGCCCAGTTCAAGCAATGAGCGAGTTGTATGAAAAATGTCAGATGCGCGAATTTACGCCTGCGCATATCACTTACGTTCCTCCTAACTACAACCCGCTTTGGCTACTTTTGACTCACTCATCTCTGCTGCACCCACTAGCTAAGGCTGGCTTTATGGAGTGTCGCTTCTGCTTGGGTGGCGTTACTGAGGTTGATGCACAGTGCCTTTGGTTATAAGCACCGATTTGTAAATTCATACACACAGTGGCGAAAATATAAATAGCGACGCGACAGTTTTAGCAAGTTTTGGCTATTTTTCTTTTCTTTATTTAATGTTTATTATTTTTTATGAACGAATAGCTCGTTATTTAATAAAAAAACATGTAAGTCCGAGTTTCCAACTTTGTGCAAAAATTTGAAATATTCGACCAACTTTTATCAAATTTTCGAGTTTTTTAATTAGGTTTATTAGAAATATTTTGAGTATGCAGCTTTGTAGCGCATTCAATTTTAATAAATATAATTTTAATTATATAATAATAATAAATAAAGTGAAAGTTTCAGGTAGACCCGGCTTACCGGTGATTTTTGGTTATTTTTTTGTTAGAGGCTAATTTTTTCCCAAAAAATTTTCCCATATTTTGTATAGGAAAAAATGCGCAACACCGTCAACAAATAAAAAATTGCCAAAAAGAAACGAAAGAAAAAAGTTTTTCGCAGGACAATTGTCAATTTTGGCTACTTGAAAGCTATTTTCTGTCTTTCGAAAAACTAATTTAAAGATATGCTGCCTTTAGCCAAAAGTTGACTAAAAATTAAATTAAATTTAAAAAAAAGCATATATTTTTTCTTTTCAAAACAATAAAAACTAAAAATGAAAAGAAAATTAAATAAAAAAAAACAAATGAAAAACAAAACAAAATAAATAAGATAAGCTTCTAAGCTTAAATAGTAATTAAAAACTATTTTTATTTTTAAAAGGCAAATCTAAAAATCAAAAGAAAATT
>NW_023458560.1:62946733-63005939 GCF_013731165.1 Rhagoletis pomonella
ACGATTTTCTTTTCAAAACAATAGTCTAAAAATTTTAAGAAAAACAAAATTAATCAATGAAAAGGAAAAACATAAAAAAAGTTTCTAAAAATTGAATTAAATAAAAAAAAACTTAGATTTTTCTGTTTTAAAAGAATAAAATCTAAACATTTAAGTAAAAGAAGAGATTAAAGAAATCTCGGATCTCTCGAATGGTACGCCAGTGCTTTGTTCACTCGGCAGAATAAACAAAATCTTTCAGACTCTAATGCGTACTCTCTTTCAATTGTCTTACAAAAGACTTGCAGCTATCTTAGCCAGAACTCCCCAGTTAAATTCTTTAATGGGTTTTCCGCAATTTATGCAGAAGTCTCCTAATGTCGCTTTTTAAGAAAAGTAGGTCTTGGACATGCTGCACATATGTATGGTAGAGGACGCTCCGGTGAAAATATCTTCGGATATGGCAACCATGGTTGGCCAATGCATATGCAGATATATATTTCTTTTGTTAAAAAATTTTGTTTGCGAAAAATTTATTATTTTTTTTTTACATAAGATGAGAATGACCTGTTTTAAGTAATTTTTAGCAAAAAAAAAAAAACGACTTAAAAAAATATATATATATATTTCATGATCCAATGATCGGATCTAAACCAGATTAGTACGGGACCACCTCTGAGACACTACCTTTCCGTTGCAAAAAGACCGAAATCGGTTGACGTGGTCCAAAGTTATGCGGAAACATACATAAAAAAAAAATAATAATATTCCGACGAACTGATAACCTCCTCCTTTTTTGGAAGTCGGTTAAAAATGGTTACAATTAAGGGTTACATCCGTAAACGGGGTCATATATAGTTTTACTAAAATTCAATGGCCAAATTTTTATGAAATTTCTAAACCCTTTCAGCACCAAAGGTAATTTATTCCTCAACAACTTACTCCACACCTAAAGAAATTTTGTGTGTTTTTATTAGAAAAAATTTATTTAATAAAAGAATTGTACGAAAAAAACATAAATTAGGAAAAATGTTTTCTAAGAACACATACATACATACATGTGTATGTTTACCCAAATCAGGAAAAATACCAAACGTTAAAAACAATATTTTTGTTTTTGGCAAAATATTTCTTTGGGGAAAAACATCTTTTGGGGAAAAAGGCTATTGGTAAAAATATTTTGTGGAAAAAAATTGAGAAAAAATTAAGAAAAATCGTTTTGAAAAAATTAGAAATATTTGTAGAAAAATATAAATTTTTGCTTAAGAAAATTTTTCGCAGAAAATTATTTTCTACTTAAATTTTGTTTGTTAGTATTTTAATATCTATTTTAATTCAAATCCCAAGTTTCTTTTAAATATGCGCTTATGGTCATGAGACGGTTAAAAGAAAACGTCAAAAATATTACTAGCGGATGATAAAATTCCCCAAAAATAAAATGGCAAAGTTTAAAAAATTAAAAAAAATTCTTGGTTGTCTCATTAATTAGACCTAGATCCGACTATGGGTATGGAAGCGAATTTTTTAATGGTGGCCCTAGTAATAATGTAGACTTTTGAATCTTAAGCATTTGCCGAATCGGCTTGAATTGGCTCAAGAGTAGCATTATTATAGCTGCGCGACAGACACCATCAATTTCCTACTGGGTATCAACACGTTAGAAACAAATGCAAGACAAGAATAAAACTTGTTTATCAGAGGTCGTTAGACACAAATTTAGACCTTTATTCATTACTCATTTCTTATACAAGCATTATTACTTTTTTCGAACACTCAACCGTAATTAGGTTAACCGGTTTTTACAAGAGGTAAAAAGCGGAGACAAAAATGACAAATAAACGATTATTAACAAATTTGTGGTCCAAAGATTTTTATCTTTTTTTTTTCACTACTACTTACGATAATTGCAAATAATTAAAAATAATTTAAGTGAGCCCGCAGTGGCCAAAAACGAGGGGGGAAAAAACAAATTGCCTAGCGATGGGCAAAAGCTTACTAAATAAATAACTAATTAAGTCTTGAGTACATAATTTCACAACGAATATGTTCACAGCTTTATGGCAATCAGATGGCAATTAATAGTTTGCTGCTGCAGGTAGCTAATTTGAAGAAATCGAAATTAAAATCTGGCATAAAATTAACAACAAAGTGACAAACGGAAGTCAATGCCAATTAAATTGTCAAGTGGAAATTAAAATACTGTTAATCAACTCTTTCTGCTCTCTCTCTCGATCTTTCACAAACGGCCATTGTTGAAAACGCGTTACAGCCTCAGGCATTTTTTGATTAAGCCGACAATGGGTGGAGTGCAAAAGTGAGCGCATTGCGCAATCGCGAATAAGTAGGCAGGCACAGTCGATGAAGTACTAGAATGAAGTATTTTCTTTGCGGATTGCTAACAAACCCACAGCCATTTACCGCTTTTCAAAGCAAAACCCAGCCAATTCATTTGCTACGCATGTCACAGGGAGGAAATACGAATTTGGTTCGACAGACAGACAATTCATTGAATGTGCATAGTTTTTGCTATGCGTCAGCTAGCAACTAAAATGCGGGCTTCTTTGTGGTTACAGTTCAACAGCCAGACGTACAAAGACATTCAAAGGCCATGCGAAATTTTTTAGCTGAAGTTAAGCTTGTGACAAAGCTTTTAAAGTGCGAGAAATGAATGAATGAAATGTATGGAGGTAATAAGCTGCAGAGTAGGTAAGAGGGTCAACAACGGTATTAGGCCGGATTAACGACGGTGTTGGGCCGGCATAAATTGACCGACAATTGAATGGGTTTTATGGTTGTGGGAAGTTTGTGTGGGAAGAGAAAATATAAATTAAAAATGTATAGCTTGTGATGGTGAAAAAATAGATACCATTCTCAAGTAGAGTGTTTTTAGAATTTATTTATTTTTTTCACACCGTACTAAGTATGCACTTTATAACAAAAAGTAAAAATTTTAAGAAATTTCATGGTAAGAAATTTGTCTGATATTTTCTAGCAGAAAGTAACAGGAAATTTTTGCCTTTATTTTCAAGAATTCATCAAAAGCAAATATAAGATTCCGGCCTTAAAAATTTCGAAAGATATTGAAAAAAAAAATTTTGAAAGATTACGAAAAGTAAACACGAAGTATCCCGAAAAGCACAGAAAAGTTCCGAACACGCCCAAAAGTTCCCGAAAAGTAAAAACGAAGACAAAAGAGCCTCGAAAGTACGTAAATTCCGAAAAAAATTCGTGAAAAGTAAAACACGAAGAGTTTCGGAAGTCACGAAAATTCAAAAACTCTCGAAAAAACCACGAAGGAGTACCAACGAATTTCAAAAAAGTCCTTAAAAATAGAGAAATTCTCCGAAAAAAATCTAAAAGTCGCCGAGCAGTCCCGAAAAGCAAACCAAAATTTCAAAATGTAAAACGAAGAATCCTGAAAAAAGAAGATAGACACGAAGCAATCCGAGAAGTGACGAAAGCTATCGCAAAGTAAACACGAAGACATTTAGAAAATTCCCAAAAAAATTGCGAAAAGCAAAACTTGAAGAACGCTGAAAAGCCATAAACGTATTTAAGAAGTTAAACCAGTACAATCTCGAAAACTCCCGAACGAAATTGAAAAATAAACACGAAGTATCCCAAAAGGTTCCCACAAAATCTAGAAAAAAAGGGATTAAGTGCAGAAAATACTGCGGAGTTATATAAGAAGAATCTTCCGAAAAATCCCGAAGGATTCCGAAATGTCTCAAGAAAATCCCAATAGTTCACGAAAAAAAATCGGAAAAATAAAACACGAAGAATCTCGGCATAATCTAAAAAAGTTTGGATAACATTAAGAAAAATCTTGAAAAGATAAACCTGAGTTATGCCGAGAAGTCCCAAAAAATTCTTGTATAGTTCGGAAAAGTTAAATCCAAAGGCACGCAAAGGTATCCCGAAATGCCCCCACAAAATCCAGAAAAAACACGATTAAATCCTGTGAAGTTATACTCGAAAAATCTACCGAAAGATTCCGGAACGTCCCAAGAAAATCCCAATAGCTTACAAAAAAAAACCTGAAAAACAAAACACGAAGAAACCCGGCAAAATCCAAAAAAGTTGGGATACAATTCTGAAAAGTCCCCAAAAATCCTTAAAAGTTAAACACGAAGAATCCCGAAAAAATCTAGAACAGTTCTGAAAAGCTTAACGCAAGGAGACACAAAAAATCCCAAAAGGCTGTGAAATATAAGCACGAAGCATCCCGAAATGTCCCGAAATAATTCAAAGAAGTCCCGGGAAAATCCCAATTGGCCCCCAAAACCCTGAAAACACCAAGAATTCCGAGTAAATCCTAAAAGTTTCGAAAAACCCTGAAAAACCAAAAAGTTTATTATTAGGGCATATTCACGAAATTTTCCTATCCATTCTCTATACAAAAATTTCAAATTTTCGATTCGTACGAAAACAAGAATACGCCTCATTATCTAAAAAGTAAAATATGTAGAAAAATTACTGAATTGGAATTTCTCGCTCAACATAATAAAAGTAAAGTTTTTTAAATACTAAGAAAATATATGCCGCAATAAGAGGGGTTTCTAATGTCATCGATTTTTTAATAACAATTTTAAAAATATCTTCTTGCAGATAAATTCAAGATTTTTCCTCTAAGAAGTAATTTCTCCTAGTATACTAAAAACTTTTTTTATTTTCCTATGGAGACCAACCAGCATTCAACAGAAATGTGTCAACACCAGCAGCTGCACGGACCACGCATTTCACATCAGCCTGGCATTTTGTCGTCATTAGCTAGCAAGATTGGTAGGCAGCCTTGACAATCGCAATAAAATTACTAAAAACGCAAGCAAACAAACACGCTTTCATGTTTTTAACTAAAAAAAAGTAACTAAAACAATTAATGTAAACAATTCGAATTGCATTCGCAAAATTGCGTGTGGGCAGCTGGCAAGTACAACTGTATATGTTTTGCTGATGTCAAGTGGAAATGTCAATAAAGAAATTCGCAAAGGCACTTGTTACAACTTGTTTATGTTGGAGTTTGCAAAAAAAAGAAAGAAAATAAAACAGGAATTAATTTAACAAAATTTCAATACAAACTTAAAAAGTTCCCAATTCGCAGGCAAAGAAATTATTAAAAGGAAAAAAGGTAGGTAAAACATAAAGTTCAATTGTGATACCTATAAAGTCCCACCCAACTCAGATCTGAAAAAACCGAAGATAAGCCTTAAATACATCAGATCTGCTAAGAGTTATGTATCTCTAAACTGGTCTCGTGACAGTCCGAAAATAGTCCAGAAATGATCCCGAAAAAGTCCTGAATCAGTCGCGAAATGGGCTTGAACAAGTCCCGCCCTTTAAGCCTTAAACATTTTTTTTTCATCCATAATTATCCCCTTTATGGGGTTTATGAAAGCATTGCTCAGAATTGCAAAGAAAACAACTTTTGACGCATGAGATATCATATTCAACCCAAATGATACGCAAGACCGTTTATTATTAAAGGAAAACCGAAATCGCTGCAGAAAAACCCACAACTTACATAGCAGACGAATGTGGTATAATATATAAATACCTGAATTTCACGGTAAGTACAGAAAGTGATCGTAGACGTTTGCAAGAGCAAAAATATTAACTACAAGTTCTCGAAAAGTGCCTTTGAGCGGAAAGATAGCGATATTGTATTATTTATGTAGTAGTACTAGATCAAAATCCTTAGTTAGGGGTCCACAATTGATATTGGTCTCGATTTAAAGTGGTTAGATTCGAGTGTCGATTCTTGGTCAGGCCAGTAGAAAGGCCCGTCCCGGGATATAAATAGCTGAGAGGTAAAATAGCCTCTTCTGCCACTGAGATATTCAGAACCGAACCGCATCCAGCACGTCGGCCATTTCGTTGTCACGGTCTCAATTAGCTTTTGGAGAGAGTAGTACAGCTACAGGTGACGTGTTAATTGGAGAATGAGAGAACTAGGTTTCGCAAAAGTTGCAATTTAGAGTGAGTTGAGGAAGGGGAAAGGCATCTAAATTTCTTTTAGTTCAAGATACCATACCAGAAATTGAAAACGATTAGCATTCAGTGCCAGCATTATGGATATGTTCATGTCTTCATGGATTACATAATAAAGAAAGTCAATGCTTTCCACAACAAATTTGTCACTGTCACTGCTTTAACGTTTTTTGCTTATCAAACGTTTCCTGAAGGCATGCATGGCAAGCCCCAAAAAAAAAAACGAGAAGAAGATATAGCAGCAAAACACAAAGATGTATGTATGTAAGTGTATCGATTAGAAAATGCAAACGTGTTTACGTACACTTAGAGATACATACGTACATACACAGAATATATTTGCTGCAACGATGACAGCAGCGTCGCAACCTGGTGGCATTCGCCTTTAGCTACGAAAATTTGCATAAAGCTGCGTTTAGCATTTGACATCAAATGACATAAACAAATACGCAATGCACATACAAATGCATCCATATATTTATGTGCACATATGTACGTACATACATTTATGTGTATGTTTTTAGGTACATGTTTTACAAATGCTTATGCAAAAAGCATAAACATGCGAATGTGACTTGCAGCTTGCTTGCTTACGAAAGTGCAACGCCTGGCAAAGCGGTGATAGAAATAATTGCGCAAATTATGGCAAAATGACAAGTGCAACGCCGCCAGCAGTGGCGAAGGTGGAGTTTGAGGTGAAGGTGGAGCCAGTCGGCCAACGATGGTAGCCATAGAACTTGCGCGCATACATATAAACAAATTGTACATACATATACATACATATGGGTAAATCCATGTCAAATCGACTACTTCACTATGGGCCAGCAGCTGATCAAAAGTGGCGACTATATGAAGCCATCGATCGATGTTAGTGAGACTACGTACAAGGCGGTTTTTGGGCTAGCTGATTAAGAATCTGAAATCAGATTTGGAAAATTCACATTTGGCGAATCCAATATGATGGACGATTAAAAAAAAATACAACATTTTTATGAAACTGTCTATATATTGTGGGATAGCTATGGCGGGTACGATAAGGCGGATGACTTAGAAACAAAAGTTATTAAATTTTTATGAAACTTTCTATATGGGGTTTTTTGCGGAAAACGAACTCTTCGATGTAAAATTTACAGACAAAGAAGCATGAAACATGCACAAAAAAAAACATCTAAAAAATAATATAGCCCTGCAAGCTTCACGTGGTGGACCCTGGAAACTACATTTGTCGTAGGTTAACTGCTGACGTTGCAGTAAAAATTCGGATTTATTATAAACCACTTAAATTTAACGAACAACAAACAAAAACCACAGGATCAAGGCTAAGTAGCAACAGATTTTGAAATTTTAAAAATCGTAAAGTAAAAACTTACATATATTTTTTTTATACCTAATCTCCAACTGATCTTAAAAAAAAAAACTAAAATCAAGAAGGGGTTTTTTAAAAATATGAATTTTGAACTCTGGAAATTAGGTTTTTGCAAATTGTAAGTAAATAAAGGTATGTCAAACAAATTTTTATTTAACCCTAATTTAGACTTCGCAATACATATTTTTTTTTAAGTTCAAAAATTCATATCTTAAAACACCGCTTGAAAATTTCAGGATGTTTTAAGATCAGTTAGAGGTATTGCGCAAAAAAAAAAATTCCAAAAATGTATGTATGTACATAAATTGTTGCTTTTACGATTTTTAAAATTCTGTATCATTTTTATTTTTCGATATTTTTTAAAATATATTTTTTATGTTGCCCCAAATATTACATTTAGAATCAATTTTGCAACTATAATAGTTTTGCAGATACATTTGTATTTAAAAAATAAACTTGCGAAATTCGGGAAAAATGTGAAATTTTAACCTTCCAAAATTTTATTTAGCTTCTTTCATTTTGCAGAACTTTGTTATATGATAAAATAATAGTTCTGAAGAAAATTCACTCAAATGAAAAATAATCCAACCAATGGTCGATTTGACATGGATTAACCCATTTGTATGTATGTATATGAAAGCGTGCGTGCAATATCAATAAATGACAGCAGCTGCCGCAAGACACACAATCTAGTGTTAGAAGAGCAGTAAAAGGTTGAAAAAAAAACAGAAGAAAATATATCTAAAAAAATAATACAACAAAACAAAAAAGATAAATATGTACGTACATACATACATATATATATACATATATATAAATGACTGCAAATGCAATAAAATGGCTCACAGCTTTAGTTAAAAGCAAATATCGCGTATCGATATTGGCAAGCACTTACATATATCTATATGTAAATATGTATATATTCCTCTACGTAAGTATATGTATATGTCTGTAAGTACAAGTACGTACATATATGCCTAGCGCACTTAACGGGGTTAATGAACGTTCGATGCGGACCCCACAACAACAATTGAGGTTAATAGACAGCACAGTATGCTGTTTTGTTTACTTTCATACAAATATCTGTGTGCTTATAGACTTATAAGTAAACTTATTGGCGTATATGCGAACTCATTTATACTTTAATGCTCAAAGTTTTAGATGGATATGAGCAAGCGGCGGCAACTGCAACCATAATAAATGCCTACTATCGGAATGGCAAATGTAGCGATACGCTATAGGAATGCGTTTACAAGTGTTTATGTATATGCATATGGAAATACAGTCATATGTACATACATTAGGGCGCATCATTCTCCATCCAACAAAAAAAAAATCGGTAGTTTTTCGATGAATTAAAAAAATGTATTATATTTTAAGACTTGCGCCAAAAATATTTCCAAAAAATATTATGATTTACGTGAGCTGTACGCATTTCAAAATATTTCCAAAAATCATTTTTTTTTAATAAAATAAGGATTTAAAAATACTTTTTCTAAAAAATCGTCGCAGATGAGAGGAGTTTAAAATCAAAACGTCTGCATAAAAATGGTTAAAAATTTTATCAACGCAGTCAAAATAAAGAAGTTTCTGGAGCTATGTTCAATTCGGCCCAGCTCACGCGAGTCATTGGGCCTCATGCATAAAAAATGAGTCTAAGCTCAGACTCAATTTTTGCACTGAAGGGGTGAGCTCAAGCTCAAGAATTTGTACTGAAAATCGAGTTGGAGCTTAAACTCACTTTTTATGCATGAGGCCCATTATATTTTTCCGAATTTTTGGCGGAAGTCTTAAAATGTAATAAATTTTATAACTGCGATGGAATCCCCACACCAATTTTTTTGTCATGCACCCTAATATACATATGTACATAACGGGTGATTTTTTAAGAGCTTGATAACTTTTTTTTTAAAAAAAACGGTTCTTTATTTGAAACGTTAGATTGGTCCATGACATTTACTTTTTGAAGATAATTTCATTTAAATGTTGACCGCGGCTGCGTCTTAGGTGGTCCATTCGGAAAGTCCAATTTTGGGCAACTTTTTCGAGCATTTCGGCCGGAATAGCCCGAATTTCTTCGGAAATGTTGTCTTCCAAAGCTGGAATAGTTGCTGGCTTATTTCTGTAGACTTTAGACTTGACGTAGCCCCACAAAAAATAGTCTAAAGGCGTCAAATCGCATGATCTTGGTGGCCAACTTACCGGTCCATTTCTTGAGATGAATTGTTCTCCGAAGTTTTCCCTCAAAATGGCCATAGAATCGCGAGCTGTGTGGCATGTAGCGCCATCTTGTTGAAACCACATGTCAACCAAGTTCAGTTCTTCCATTTTTGGCAACAAAAAGTTTGTTAGCATCGAACGATAGCGATCGCCATTCACCGTAACGTTGCGTCCAACAGCATCTTTGAAAAAATACGGTCCAATGATTCCACCAGCGTACAAACCACACCAAACAGTGCATTTTTCGGGATGCATGGGCAGTTCTTGAACGGCTTCTGGTTGCTCTTCACTCCAAATGCGGCAATTTTGCTTATTTACGAAGCCATTCAACCAGAAATGAGCCTCATCGCTGAACAAAATTTGTCGATAAAAAAGCGGATTTTCTGCCAACTTTTCTAGGGCCCATTCACTGAAAATTCGACGTTGTGGCAGATCGTTCGGCTTCAGTTCTTGCACGAGCTGTATTTTATACGGTTTTACACCAAGATCTTTGCGTAAAATCTTCCATGTGGTCGAATAACACAAACCCAATTGCTGCGAACGGCGACGAATCGACATTTCACGGTCTTCAGCAACACTCTCAGAAACAGACGCAATATTCTCTTCTGTACGCACTGTACGCATTCGTGTGGTTGGTTTAATGTCCAATAAAGTAAACTGAGTGCGAAACTTGGTCACAATCGCATTAATTGTTTGCTCACTTGGTCGATTATGTAGACCATAAATCGGACGTAAAGCGCGAAACACATTTCGAACCGAACACTGATTTTGGTAATAAAATTCAATGATTTGCAAGCGTTGCTCGTTAGTAAGTCTATTCATGATGAAATTTCAAAGCATACTGAGCATCTTTCTCTTTGACACCATGTCTGAAATCCCACGTGATCTGTCAAATACTAATGCATGAAAATCCTAACCTCAAAAAAATCACCCGTTATATTGTATGCAGCAAAACATGACTTATGGCATATACAAACATATGTACATATCTGCATAGGTCTGTACATGACCACAGATTTGCCAAGATATGCACCGAACGCTTGGGTGATTAAAATCCAATGAGCCGCACATTTTCCATTTACTTATCTATCGCCTGTAGTGTTCATTGCATCGCCTTCTCGATAATAATAAAAAAAAATGTATAAATTTATGGGAAGTCATTGCTTGTATGTAATATTGCAGAAGACATCCGATAGCTGGCAACTATAAAAAATAAATTTCAGTCATTTGCCTTGGATGATAAAAATATAATTGCAAAAAAAAAACAAAATAAGAATTTGTGTGAAGGCCATTATTGTGACAATTGTAAAGCAAATTTATTTTTTTTTTGATCTTTAAGGCTTGAAAATAAATTGTGACCGCCCTTTACTACATAAAAGTCTGCCATTAAGTTTTATTTTTATTAGTCGTCACTTTTTTATCTACTTAGAAAGGATGAAATAGGAATCAGTCGAGCTAACAACGTTTTTTTCACACAATATGTAGAGCAGCAGCTAGCAAAATATATATAACTGATACAAAAAGTTTAGCAAGTTTTGAATTTGATGCAAAATATTTTGCAATAACTCAGCAGACTTAAAGCGAGCTTTTTTTTTTAAATGGTACTGGGGCATTCCATTGTGACTGGTGGAACATTTGACTCCAGATTTTGATCAACTGTGTGCGGTCCCGTAAAATTTATTTTGAATCCTTGACAAAACTTGTCATACATCTTAGGTTTATATCTCCCAATAGGTCATGGTCACTTAAGAAGAAACCTCGATTACGACGGTCATTTACAGAGAGGATGAAGAACTGTCCCTTCCCCTCATAGTTTTTGCAACTTATTCAGCATCTATGGTAAGGCACACCGAGTCGTTCTGCGTATTTTTCTATAAGGCAGTGGGCCTGTTCGAGCACCAAACCTATGAGATATAGGGAGTATATTCCCCATGCCCTTCCCCATTCTGTCCCACGCAAAAGAGAGCTCACGGCTGACGCCAGGCTTGACTAGTTTCCCTCTCCTCAATCTGATGAGGCCGCATACAAGGTAAAAGGTACTGGTTGAGTTTTTCTTGAAAACTATATTCAACCGATTTCAAGCATTATGTTCTGATGTCCAAAATATTATATTAAAGACATTATGGGTATTCATGGAAACGCGTAAATGCCTCGTCACCGCGTAAACCTGGTAAATAAACCGTATCCGTTTACATGGTTACGAGGCATTTACGCGTTTCCACGAATTGCCCTATTATTTGCATTTTTTAAACTCTACACAAATTTTGAGTAGCTACATACATTTGCATCTACAAAGAAAATCCAATTTTCAAAATTTTATTTTTTATGCAGAATTGCATCTAGATGCTCCAGGGGCATTTCTGCATCAAAAAGAAAATTAAAAAAAAATATGGCGCTTACGTTTTTATGGGGGTTAGGGCTCGAAATGACATCAAATGATATGATATCATTTGGCATGACATGAAATATCCTATCACATCACTTCATCGAGCCCTACGATATGATGTCACATCAAGTGTATCGATAACAAAATTGATTATAATATAGATAAAAATATCGATAACAAAACCACAAAACTTATCGATAACAAATTCGATAAAAGATATCGATAACAAAATCGATAAAAATATTAATAGCAAAATCGATAACAAATTCGATAAAAGATATCGATAAAAATATCGATAACAATACCGATACCCAATTCGATTATATCGATTATTATATCGATAATTCCCGAGAATACCGAAAATCCCAAAATAGTTCCCAGGTTGAGTCACTGTGTCTCTACCTACTAGAGGTATACGCCGCCGGGCCACGCCGCCGCCGCCGCCGTTTTTTGTCATTTCTCACGCTCCGCCGCCGAGTTACGAAAATATCGGCGCGGCGGCGGCGGCGGCGGCGTTCGGCGCCTAGGGAATTTTGTACAAAATTTTCATGTTGTATGCACATTGAAATACATCGTTTGAAGGAACTAAATACTACTCGTATAAAAGCACTATTTTACGAAATGAAAATTACATTTTTAAAAGATGTTTTTTTGTCATAATTTGGGCCACTGAACATTTAAAAAAAAGCGTAACTCAGAAAAATATATAGGTAACATGTTTTTCGATCGACAGCGTTTATTACAGTTAAATTAGGGTCGAATAGGGTAGAAAAGTTTTTTTCCTAAGTAGTGGTCAAACCCCAGGAAGGTTTTGCTCCCGCGCATAGCAATATTTTCTACACAGAGTTGAAGTCCCCCTTTTTGGTAAAAATTACTATTATTTTGCATTACATTCTGTTCTCCTTAGAAAAATTTGGCACTTAATATATTATAGGAAATTTAACTATTTATAAGCCATTTTTCAAACAGTGGGTCAAAAAGGCCCGTTGTGGTGGGAGTTGATGGGTTAAACTTTTGGAAAAAAGTAGGCCAACCTTATTTTCAATATATAACCCGCAAAAATTCGTAAGAACTCCGTAATTTAACATAACGGTTGAAAGCTTATTGCAAAACTTTATTGATAGCGACATAAATTACCCCAATAACTTAACCTTTAAATTTTTTTATTTCTTTAAATGGAAATAGTACATACGCATTTTTAGAGTACATAGAGATGTATGTATATTAGGGTACCCATCGAAAATCGTTTTTTTGTACCTTAGTACTACATATTTTCAAATTGTGGAAATTATCGATGGTCAAAATTTAAAAAATTCATTGAAATTCAAGCAAGAATAGTCTCTCAAAAACTCATGAATCTAGAAAATCGTATTTTCTGACCTAAATCGACAGGCCGCGACCTCTAAATGGCCTTTAAAAAATCTATAAAAATAGGCAATAATATTTCTCATAAAAACGAATCAAATTAGGGGGTAGGGTCTTTAAATTTTCAAAAAAAATCATTTTCAATGGGAAACCTAATGTATATACTATATAGACTTTCTTCTGTTCGCCCATCCATCAGCAGCAGTCACTCAACATTTGAATTCAATGAATGAATTAAATAGAATTATAATCTGATGACATGATGAGATTAGAAGCCTCATGGCTCTTTGGACTCTACCTTATGGGCAGTAGCGCCGGCGTTTCCAGACGCGCCGGCGTCGCCGCCGCCGCCGATTCTTTTTGAAGTTGAACACGCCGCCGCCGCAAAGCCTGTCGGCGTAAACCTCTACTACCTACATACATATATCCTTTTCTTTATAATTACCTTTATTTTAATCTTTCTTCCTCTATCTTCATCTTTACTTTTATTGGTATCCTCATCCTGATCTTTTTCTTTATATTTATCTATATTTTTACTTTTGTGTTTATAATTTTCTTCATCTACATATTCCCCTTCACCTTTGCCCTTATATAAGTAAAGTGCATTTATCTTGACGCACCTCTGTTTTTGTTTTTATTTTTACCTTTGCCATTATCCTTTTCTTTATCTATTTACGAACTCACCTCTACTTTCATTCTTGTATTGGTCTTTACATATTTACATATATTTAAGAAGCACTTGATTCCGTCCCAACCATTTCCGTTGAACTTCTTTCGTGTGCCGTTTCCCAATTTACTCCCAACAAACCAACCGCCGCTAAAGAAGTTCCACTTCAAAATGTTCGCCGTACTCAGGTATTTTTACAAGTCAATTTCTAAATTTGTTTTTGTTTTTTTGCCAAACCTAGGTGTCGTCTTTTTAATAGTTCTACTGGATTAATGATTTTAAGTGAGCTTTTATTTTCTGGCACTAGGGTGGTACGTTAGGGTGATAACAGCTGAGATCTGGTAGGTAAGTACTAGAACGTGGTACTTGAGGTCAATGAATTTTGGTGCAAAGAAAATTGTCTAGTCGAGATAAGAACATTGTTATATCATACTTTACGATCCGACTATAAATTCCAAAGATATAACGAACAAATACTTTAGACTCAGGGGTGTAAGGCGAACTTAAAGTATATACTATATACATATGAAAACAATAGATAGATATGAAGCAAACTAAGCAACATATTTTATGTAATTTCTCGCCAAAACAAAGTATTTTAATTGAAATTGACCCTATTCAATACATAAAATAGTTTGTAGCTATGTATGTAGCACTTATGTATATTATGTTGTTAAAAGTCATTTGCCCAGCAGCTTCATTGCAATAATTAAATTTTGTTTAATTAATTTGTGCAGCATAATAACTTCACAAAAAACTAAGTACAAAGTTGATTTGTACACTATTTTGTTGTTGTTGCTGCTGTTTTTGCAAAGTGCGTAATAAATCTAACTAAAAGCCGGAAAGTTTGCACATAATTCATAATTATTGTGGTTTAACAAACAATTATTTCAACAACAAATCAAGGCAAGGCGAGGCGCGTGCACATATGTATGTAAAATAGGGTGCTTCAAAAATGCATGTGAAAAAGTAAAGTCAGAATTTGCATGCTCTCAACGCCTAGGATTCTTTTATACCGAAAAAATATACTCCTATTTTTTATTTTGAAATCAAAAAATATTTAGAGTTCGCTCAAAGCGCTCAAAATTTTTCATGTATTTTATATGGGGAAAAAACACTTTTCGTAGAAATTGTATAGAATTCTTGCAAGTTAATATTTTTCTATCGAAAAACTCTCTTTTTCTTCAGGAGATTCCCAAATATTAAAACGCAATTATTTATTTAACAATTTTTTCATAGGAAATATATTTTATAGGTTCGCTAAAACACCCCGAGAATGTGCCAGAAAATGCAATGAGGGGATAAATAAAAGATCTTTAGTATTAAAAATTGGTTAAATAAACCATTGGGCATTATTACTGGAAGTCTCCTGAAGGGAACCAGAGTTTTTATATAAAATACATGGAAAACTTTGCGCGACCTCAAAATATTTTTTGATTTCAAAATAAAAAATAGGGGTATATTTTTTCGATATGGAACAATCCTAGGGGGGTGAGAGCAATTGAATTCCGACCTTACTTATTTTGGACCACCCTAATGCACAAACATACACACTCTGAAAATAGGAGTTTTCATATAGAAAGAGCGAAATAGTGGAAAGTCCATGAAACTCGCTACGAATTCATGTGGAAGTAATTGCTTAAGTATAATAATAATAAAATGTGTTGTATACAGCAGAGTTACACATACACATATGTGCGTATGTATGTATGTTACTGTTTTTTTGGTGCTTTGCAGTGCAGCGCGATGTGTGTGTGTGTGCAAGTGTTTCAATGTCAATTTTGCAATTAAATCGCGTGTAAACCGATAAATTATGCTGCTATCACTGAGGTAACCCAAGTGGAGCTCACGCACTTTTCACTGAGCGTTTATGAAATTTCATTAAAACGGTTTTCGTGCAAATGAAATTGCCGGTAAAAATATAAAAAAAAAAAAATTTTATAAAAGATGAAGTTTAAGTTGAATAATTGCGCAACATTACGTGTTAAAGCCGGCAGCGCAGTAAAAATTGCATGCAATAATAAAAAACAACTCAATTATTTTATTATCATTATCTTAATTAAAATTTTTTAACTGAAAACCGGAATGAAAGAATTTTATGGTGTGAAAAGTTTTATGAAAAATGCATATATATGTATGTATATCCATATGTACATATGTGTGTATGTAGTAAGTGATATAATTACTTCAACTCACTCGCAATAGTCATAGCAAAGGGCATTTTTTTAATTTGTGCAAATTTTTAAATCAATTCAATGCAAACATATACGTATGTATGTATACTGGAAATACGGTATTACCTAGAAAATAATAAAAATCAAAATCAGAATTATTTCCCCATCATATTCCTGCTAGATTAAACCACTTGAAAGGTGACAATTTCCGTAAAAATGGGTATGAATTAGACAGTTGGAAGCACTTTGTCGGCATGGACAAGCACTTTTTGTCATCCTAAGTTTCACGAAAGTAAACTTTTTTTTTTATTTTTAAGTTAATACGAGAACGAGTAAGTACTTAAATGTCGCAACTATTTCTAGTGGTTGTTAGGAGACAACTCAATTTGATAAGGGGTAGCGACAAAAAAAAAAACAAATATTTCAACAGGTAGGTAGGTTGAGATGCCTTCAATCACTTTTCAAATTTGCGAGAAATAAATTACCACCAGTTATTTATTTACTTTTTTCTATTATAAATTTATAATTGTCATCGAGCATTTGCATTCAGCGGCGATTAGCTGGAAACAGGAAATAGTTGTCGCTTGAGTGTAGTGAGTAATACGCCACAAAATTTACGGCGACACGCACATTTTTATATTTGCATTACAAATCGCAAAATTAGATGCCATTAACAATAGATACAAAAGCATGATGCCGAAGGTATGCTAATTGTGGCCCAACAATTTATAATACGGAATATGAACAAGGAAGATACAACAAAACTGCATTGTTGTCATGAAAGCGGATAAAATCGCATTAGTAGGAGGGCTCTTATCCCACGTCTCCACCTACTACAGATTCTGTTAAAAAAGCTGTGTTAAGACAGAAATGTCAGGTGGAGACCGCAAATTTTTGGTTTCAGGACAAAGGTATCAGTGCCAATCGAAAAGTTCTAACTGGGATGAATCAGCGGCAATAACATAGGGCTAGATGAGACTTTATTTAGGGTAGACTCAGACCTATCAAAGAAGTTCAAGTTTCATCTTGAATAACTTTGAAAGGAACGAATTTATTGAAAAATCACATGAGATCAAAACGAAAAAAATTTAACAAGAAAAATTAGAAAGGTTATACACATTTTTTTCTTTTTTTAAATAAAAATTTGTTTTTTTTGCTGTTTTTTGAAAATGTTAGGTATTTAAATTTTAAGCCTTTTAAATTGTTTTTTATAGAATAAAGTGCAAGTTTCAAGCGCTTAAGAAATCGCGTTGCTTTTAACATTTTTTTTTTTGGCTGACGGTGCCAGGCATTTTCTTCCGCATACGTAAAGTGTGCTCGAAGTGTCAGCAAAACAAAAAAAAAACTACCACTTGAAACTTGCACTTTATTCTGTTAAAATCGAATAGGCTATTATGCTGCAAACCTATAATTTTTTTAAAAATTAAAAAATTAAGAGAGATTTTTTTTTTATTTAAAATCTTTCTGTGATTTTTTTTCGTTTTTAGCATATTGATTTGATAGTGGCCTATCCTGAACTCGAATTTGAGAGCGTTATGTTAAAAAAAAAACTCGCGACAATTTACCAATATACCATCTTTTGTATAATTTTATAATCATCACGAAACGCCTCAAATTAAAAATTTTTTAAAAAACTGTTTCTCAACTGATTTGAATGATTGTTCTTTTGTTCGAAAGGTGTTTCAAAGAGGAGCTGCGCATTATGTTTGTTTTTCCGGTAGGTGCCGCATGAGTCGAGTTATTCCGAAAAATTTCATTTATGGTCCGATTTGCTTCAAATTCAAAATTCGTATTACTAACATCAAGAGAAATACACCTGCGAAAAATGGTAGGTGGCTCCAGAGCTGAGTTATTCCAATTTCTGTATAAGCCTATGAATGTCTGCTCTGGTTTCACCATCTACTATCTATATATTTATACGCTAACGAAATCCCATACAAATCTATTCCTCCCTACTGCTCCTATGAATTATAATATTATTTAACGGAAAAGATATCACTCCACTTAATACTATTAGTGATGTAGACGATCAAGAGGTGCTCATGGACCTAAAAAGCGCCACAAACAAAGTGAAAGTGAAAGTGTATGAAAAATTGAGGTGGTCGAATTTCGACAACGGGGCAATACTAGTATGTATTAAACTGGGTTAGGCTTTTTTCGGTGTGTATACCTAGTACTCTTGCCTGAAGATGTTGCGAAAGCAATGCTTTGATACATACATACGGAATCAAAAATATAAGACGATTTTTAAATTCACAGCAGAACACAGAAGATTTAAAACAAAACAAGTGTATGCAGAGCTATTGATTATGTGGAAATCGCTTTTTGCTATTGAAGACTAAAAGATAAAATACGAATTCCAGGAACTTCATTTTTGAGCAACAATAGCAGGCAACTTTTAACGGAGATGCCAGTTAAAACTGCGACAAAATAAATAAATATACTTTCGTATAAGTATACGAACCATGAATACACATAGCTCTACTGTAGCTCTCCTCACACTGAGACAAACCGCAAATATGCAAACTTATTCACTCCCCACTACATTCGACTAGCTATTTTAGTGTATGAAGTCATAGACGAAACACGAAATGCAAATTAAATCATTATCGATTCACCACTGCTAGCGATTAAGGAAAGGAATTAAGACGTGATTGTATCGTAAGTAAGCATTTCACTTCACAGTTAGTTGAAATTGAAATTCTAAATTCGATTCGAGGGCTTAACGGCGCGCATTGTGTGGAGTGTAGATAATATCAAAAGTTAAGTAGGAAGAAATTGGAAATAATGAAGTGGAAAAGTTGACAATTAAGAGCTGTTTTTTGGTTGTAACGTTAAAGCATTATTTACGATGTTAGTTCATTTACAATGAGTTACATATACAATGTACTAAGGACAAACATGTTTTGTGTATTTGAACAATTGACCTGTACGCGCTAATGAAAAGCACGTCGCTTGCATACTTAATGCCCGGTTTGAACCAAACCTAAGAAATTAGCTTTGAAGCACGAAGAGATTCACGAAAAAACAATAGAAAACAAAATCTCAAAATAGTTGGCACTTTGTCAAGTTGTTAACATAAAGTGTAAGTGTCTGAAGACGCTGAGTTGAACGTGCGAAAAATTTTTCAAGTTAAGAATTGAGCGAGGTTATTGTATTATACTTGAAAACACTATACATTTTGTGTTGGCTACAATAGGCCAATTTTGTTGACAAAAGTTATTGACACTGTGAAGCATTCTTCATTGGCAACAATATATTTGTAGCTTGAGTAGGTGGTATAATTTTTAGATACTCGTCGTTAAGGCTAAATTCACAGTGTGTAGTTAATCACTGTCAAGGATTTAACTATCGATTTATAATGTACATAGTTGTGAATTTGAATTCATGGCTAAAGTCTAGCTATTGTTAAGGCATCAATAGTTTAACTGCACACTGTTGTTTTTCAACTTTTATATTGTTCTTGAATTTTATAAGGAAGCAAAGCTTCACAAACAAACGCGCTAAAAATATTTAGGACAATCAAAAGAATTTGCTGTAAAAATTATAAGCTTCAGCCATACATGCGGGACTTAAGGCCCAACCAGCGAAGCCATACTATAGCCATAACCATAACCATATCAATTATCTGTTCTGATCAAACATTTAGGCAGCTGGGTGAACGTTTATTGGTACCATACCTTAACGCCCTAGCCATAATCGAAGGTATCTATTAAGTTTAGGTTTTTCGCCATAACTACATACATATAAGCATCTCTGAACTATTTGACAAAGTTATGGCTATGGCGTTATGGTACTGGCACCTCTAATTGGGCTTTTAATTAAAAAAAAAAAAACTCTTGTTTAGTATATAACGAAATGTAATGGGTTCGGCCAAAATCGCTTAGGCGATTGCAGCGCCAATAAAGAAGAAGATAGGGTAATTATTTTTTGCAATCAATTTATTGGTTTCAAGGTTGAATCAAATATAAACATTGTCACAAATACTACAATAGATACCAGGGACCGTTAAAATTGGATTTCGATTTTGCCGACCAAATTTAATGGTTATTTTAGTTTTTTTTTTGTTTTTTTTTTTGTATCAGAAATAATCGTTATTTTTGGATGTTTTTTTTCTAGATTATATTATAACCGTTAACAGATTTAATTTTCTATATATTATACGGTACTCTCCATTACAACGGTTAAAAAGGAACGAAGAAAGTAGAAATACAAAATAATTATTACACCGAGAGACAGTCAATTTTACACACGCAAAAATTTATATATTTGCAAAACCGTAGGCTATAAATAACAGTAAAACTGCGTTTTTTAATATTTCTCTCTGACGATTTCGAAATTTGAAAAATATGGTTACTTTAATAATTAGAAAAAATGCAATGCAATATAGAAAAACGATATGAGTATCAAATCAAAAAAAAAAAAAACATTGAAAGCAGGTACACTTTTTCGGTGTAGGTATTGAAAATGTCCTATTAAAATTTTATCCTTGAATATCCCGGAAACTTTGTAATACTTATTATTAAAAAACTTATATGTTAAGAACTAATATACACAAGACCACATCCTCGAATCGTCCTTCTAACTTTATACGCCTAAAAAATTCTACAGAATTCGGCCTTTCACTTGGTACCCATATTTTTATTCTACATTGCACTGAGTTTTTGGAATTCTTCATATCTTTAAAACTACAAAGTCCTTAAAAAAACAGCCTGTCAGAGTGAGACACAAGAAAAAAATCCAGTTTCACTACAAATATTTGACCCATAGTTTCATGTGTGTATATTGACTTCTTCGTGTGTTTCGAATTTTTTTTTGTTTTTTATTTTTTTTTATCGCACGGTGTTACTTGTCAGGGCAACAATATATAAAAATCCAAAATAAATATTAAATTTCACACAATCTGATAACTACATTAGCGTCTTCTGCAAAAACGACACAACTGAAAACTCTAAAAACTACTCTTAAGACCCCTTGTGTCTCTAATCCTTCTCAAATGGAGCTTCGAGACACTTCACTTTTTTGGCAGCGAAAACACGGTAACACTGAACTGCGTGCGAAGCCTTTGACAGTTTAAAAATAACTAAGTCGCTGGCACGAGATTTGTCGTCTTTGTCGGACCGGTTTCATTTTCTTGAGGACTCATAATAATATAGTGAGCTATTTAAAAGTCAGTAAGTACTGGGGAGTGATAGCAGCTCGTAGACAAAACAGGCTCTTCGATTGTCCTACCCATGGGAAGTATATTAGGCTGATATCAGGTTACTAAGTGAATATCCAACCGCTTATAACATACTTCGTATGAATGCATTGAATTAATATTTTTTGTCGGAACCAATACAAAACCACGCGTGCAATAAAATGGCCGTCCATTATGACATTTTCATGTCTCCCTGAATCGGATATAAGTCTAACCGATTTATAAAAAATCAAAGCAGAAAGCTCAATTGTTTGACCCTGAAGCAAAAAATGTGTTCAGCTGTCTCATCATCTCTAAAAGGTAGGTTGGAAAAAGGGGGTTTGTCATGTAGGGCGATCTAAGTCGGGTATTTTTGCTCCGAGAAGTGAGCAGTCAGCCATTCCACAAATTTTCTGCAACCCCGTCTGCTCAATGAAAGCAAATACCTAGATAAACTTAAAGCCAGAATGCTAGCTGAGTTACGACGATTATGAAACGAAAGCGAACGTTTTATGTGGCTGTCGGGCTTTGGCTAGGCTAAGATTAGTGGAACCCTTAAGAATTAAGAATTCGCCTATCAAAGTCCTTTTAGGATTCATTGAAAACTGCTGACAGGCATTACGGGTTAAGAACTCTATGGATACAAAATATTCTATATATATAGAAGGTAGAATTAAAAACAAAAACTGTTTTCAGTTTTTATCTCGCACACACACAGTAACGTCTGTGTATGCTTATCCTACTTATCATTCCAAATTCATAAACAAACAAACTACTGCAACTAGCGGCAACATAAATCCACACATTTTTCATTGTATTTTTGGAAATTCTCACGCTTTAAAATCTCAACATAAACAAACTATAAGCCATGCATAAAACTAATGTAAAGCCATGAAAAACGTTGTCGCATGTTTTCTTTGATTTGTCGATTCACTTAGCATACATAGTAGCACAGGTTTTGGGTTTCAAAAAAAAAAAAAAAAAAAAATTATAAGATAAATTTACAGCAGATACTGCAGAAAAAAAAAACAGATGAAACCCAGCGCGCGTGTGCTTTATGCTGATAAACACATAAGCTTAGATAGCAAGGGCCCCTGACACATGCACTTATGTATTTCTAAAACACGCACACACCTGCACACATTTTGAATTTAAATTGAAAAATTTGTTAAGCCTTTTTTGGACAAGCTGTCTGTCGCAGCGTGTGAGTGATATGCTTTGGTTGCACTTTGTCTTTCTGGAATAAAAAAATAAAAGACAAACAACACCGCAGTGTACATGCAGCTCAGAACGTTATATCCTCTTTCGCTTTGAAAAAAAAAAAAAATTTATAAAAAACATTTCTCTTTCCAGTTGCTGCATAAACAAGTAGCTGCACTCCCACTAAACTGATCTTGAGACAGCGATAACCGCCAATGGACTTGCTTGAACAACCAGCAGGTATGGCATGCAGCGTTGCCGTTTTGATACAATTGTATAATTTTTGATACTTTTTTTTATAAATTTTAAGACTTGATACTTTTTTGTTCACAAATGCCCCATTTTAATACGTTTGGCTGGCAGAAATTAACTTTTGAAACTATAAATAATGTTGCTAGTTTAAACGAAACCAATTTTCTCTTGTTATTTAAATTCTTAAAATTTTATATGTAGATCTTTATAAGTTTGATTTGGTAACTCTTTTAAGAGAAATACCACCCGGCATTTCTTTGAACACGCTGCTGTTATAGGGCCCCTAAACCACACGAAAACAGTGCGCAATATCGGGCTTGCGCCGGTCGTTCGTCGGTGTGAGGGGTTGTTTGTAGATACTAAATTGCACGGTTATTGCGCTAAAATCAAAATCATTTGGATATTTTGCTCATGCTTGTGTTATTGTACAATAATTTGTGTTGCGTATGGCGACAACTGCGCAATTTTTAGTCTAGTTTTGATTTTGGTGTCCAGGATCGTGCTGCAAAATATGGATAAGAGGGTAGAAAAAAATATATATTTTTAAATATTCTTTTTTTTTTGCGTTTTAAAGCTGAAGCACTTGAAATATACAACGCTTATTCATATTTCTTGCACATATTTACTTGAAAATAAGGTTTGCGCAATTTTATTGTGTAGTAATTTCCACAATATTGACTTGTACAAGTCCCTACACTGATTCTATGTTCTTGTTAAAGCAAGTAATATAAAATTCTTTTATAACGATGGATTTAATTATAAAATTTTATTTATTATTTGTTTTTCACATAAAAGTTTAAAAAATAACAGTTGTGTTTGCTTTTCATACTTTTTGATACTTTTTTCGCCTGACAACTGATACATTTTTTTTCAAGCTCGCGGCAACGCTGATGGCATGGTGAACCATACATATAACATCTACATACGCCTGCGACTGAGCTTAAAGAATTATGCGATTCACAGATCATATATCCACATACAAGTTATGCAAATCAAGTCATTTACAGCGTTCTCTATTTTCTCTTATTGTTTCGCTTTTTTTCTTTTGTTGCCTTTTTGGTGTTGCTTAGTTAGCTACAAAGGAAGTTTAGTTGAAATGCTTGCATTGCCGCTTTGTGCAGCTTACAAGAGAGTGCCCCCATGCAGCGGGGTTGTATAGAAACATGACAACTATCTATTGGAGAAAGTAAAACGATTGCACATAAATCTTTTTGGGACAAGAAGAAAGAAAATCAATTAAAGAATGAGGCTATAATTAGTTTTGATTGTTGATAATGTCATGCTGTGTAATAAATATTAATGGCTTGGGGTAAAATAGATTTTGTGACTGAGATTATGCTTTTAATGGAGGCAACGCTATTAGAGATTATGATTTCGACATAGCGTCGATTGTTCGGAAACAAAATGTTTACAAAATTCATCGAGGATAAGGAAAAACGTTAAAGCAGTTTTATGTTTAAGTAAGTTATGCACGTATGTAGATCTTTATTATATGTAAAAAAAAAATAAATCTCATTTCTGGAAAATTAACAACGAAATGTGTGTAGGTACGATTGCCAGAAAAACCAATAATCGGTCATAAGCGAAGGAAATAGAAAAAAAAGAATTAGAATGCAGATACAAAATAAAATGTTAACGATAACAATATCGAAATCGATAACAAAAGTCCAAACGACAAAAATATCGAAAACGATAAGTACTATAACAACGATTAAATCAAAACATTAATATCGATAACGATAACATTAATAATAAAAATCTTTACATAAATAAGTTTAAAAAAATATCGATAGCTAAAATATCGAAAATGGTAAAACTTATATGATTATCGAAATCTATCGATAGCAATGCTGAGAAAAAAACATCGCCTAAGAGATTTTGGCAGAGTCAAAAAAAGCACACCAGTAGTTTTTTTTTCGGTGCCAGCTGACGCCAATTGGAAATGCCAAGTGAGTCCTTCTCCACCTGGTCTTTCCAATACAGAGAAGGCTTTCCACTTCCTCTGTTGCCAGTATGGCGACCCACGTTGAGTACTTTTAGAGCTGGAGCGTCTCTCAATTAGAATGACATGACCTAGCCAGCGGAGCCGCTCAATATTAATTATCTATCATAATATCGATAACTAAAATCGATAACTAAAATATTTAAACGCGAAAAAAGACAATATGTAATGCTAATACCAACAGAACTATCGATCGGTAGCAATGCTGATTTAAAACCCATATTTATAAAGACGAAAAATATCGATAACGATTGCACCGTCAATAATGATAAAATGGGTAACGCTAGAAACATGTAAAAGTATTGATGAAAACATATGTAAATATATCGGTATCGATAACATTAGAAATATCCAAAAGTTTCAGAAAATTTGTTTCCTAAAAATACTTAAGTTTTGATCTACGAAATGAACTTAAAAATTTAGCCTTAAGTATTGAGCCGATACGGTCTGTCTTAAGAAGAGTTTTTGATTTGTTAAAATAGTAGGTTCGACGTCCTCAAAGTGACCGTGAATTGAGTTAACGAATTCAACAGAAATCACTAATTTGTCAAAAAAAAAATCAAATAAAATAGTTTTTAATGTATCACGTTTCTATAAATGAACAAAAAGTAGACACAAATGTTTCGTCGTCTCATAGAATTCGTTTCGATAATTTTTGATTTTAAAATTTTAGCAAAAGTCATAATTAGGGCTAGGAATCTCATGCATGTTTGGGCATCTGTACATTGAAATAGTTAAGTTATCTTTACGAATCATGAAATTTCCTTTAAAATGGCATTCAAACGTTAGTGCATATTTTTGCATATTTTGCAGTAAATGCATGGTTTTGCAAAAAAATGCTTAGAGATTAGCATGCGCTTTATACTAAGAGTTTATCAGTAGTACGGTAAGTAGGATTTTTTATAATAAATCACAATTAAAATATTTTCATTGAAATATCTTATAAGTAATTGAAGCGAATACTTGCTGTTCGAAGAAGAGTTTTAGAAATTTATTTTTGACTTAAAGTTGTCGGAGATACGTACCTGAAATAAAATGAAAAGGAAAGAAGAATTAGTTTTCCGTATTGGAATATTTTATTTTGTTAAATAAATGTATATAAATTATTGAATTAGTAAGAAGCATGCATTTGCAACCCACAAAGAATTTTCCATCAATCCAGATAAATTTACGCATACCACAACTTGGAGGAGAAGCTCGGCCAAACACTAAGCGAAAGTGTGAGCGCTAAAATATTATTATAACTATCATTCGATTCCACCTTGATGGAAAGGCCAGTTTCGAGCTGTTAGAAATATCGTGCGGAAACTTTTTAACGAGCAATCTAGGCGGAGTTTTACATAAGCGGTTTAAAATCGCACAAAAATCAATGGAGACAAACACACTGCTCTTTTATAGAGCACTTTAGAGACTTAGGCTCAGTAAGACACTCCCAAAGAAGAGCACAATATGCAATACATTGGGCCTCATGGGTTAACAAATGAGCTTAAGCTCCGACTCGATTTTCAGTAAAAATTCTTGGGCTTGAGCTCACCCCTTCAGTGCAAAAATTGAGTCTGAGCTTAAGCTAACTTTTTATGCATAAGGCCCATTGTTTCTATCCGTTTAAAACTCCAGGCCCAGATGGTATACTCTTAAGCAAACAATATGCCATGCCATCCGGCCGTAGACTTAGCTGTTTAGAAAGAGCAGTATATTCGGAGATAACTGGCGGATTGGAAATCGTGATGTACTCAGCTGCATAAAATGAAGCTAAATCTTAAGCAATAGTCTGACAACACAAAAATCCACGAGATGGTATGAAGCCTGGCATTTGGATTGGATGCATAGGAGTTGAAAAAGAGCACTAATTTACTTATATAGCCGGGCAATACTACTCTTGGCTACAACATCTACTGAAATCATGTCTAAGTTGGTAACTTAGTCAATGTCCATATCACTTGCCTGAGTTTCGGGCTACGGGAGCATAGAAGGTAAAGAGAGGAGAGCAGACGAATTGGCCAATGCGAGATCTGGTTTGGATTAATCTGCAGCGGTGATACTGGGATACCCTCGCAGATAAATACAAACATAAATGCGCTTGCACTATGTGAAACAAGCAAGGTGGTCAGCGATTAAGACTTGTAAGAGCTTGGGCCGGATTATAATAGTATATAGGAAATGGACAGTGGATCTGCTAAGCAGTTAAAAGTGTTTACACTTGTATTGACCTTTCGGAAAGCATGCTTCTACTTGCCTACGACAGAATATTCCACGGATATTTCATGGATGGCAGCGACGAAACAGTATTTCATTTCCTGTGCAAATGCTCAGGTCTGACTTTCTTAAGATACATGTAAAACTTTCCGGAAATATAGTGCTTACCATAACTATATGACAAACATATGTACATTGACAAGCTTTGACAATTTTTATTTCTTTTTAATTATATAACCAATTTATTTTTATTAAAATACACTTGATTATATAAATAAAAAAACCATACCAACCAAAAAGCAAATAAGGATTAGAATTTTGTAACTATTTAATACAATTAAAGTAAAATCTGTGGGCGATTAACAATAAAATACTTTTTTCGCAAAATCTCCCAAGGACCCTTCTATTTTTGAAAAAACTCTGTACCAGTTATTCGTCGCCACGCTGTATGTATATGTACATTCAAATTTCAATATTTGTACAAGCACTAAAAAAATAAACAAGTTTTCATCAAAATTTCACACTTTTTAACCGACTTCAAAAACCGAAGTCTTTTATGTATTTTGCCGCATAACTTTGGACCACGTGAACCGATTTCGATATTTTTGGTTTATCGGAAAAGTGGTACCGGGGTGTGGAAAAAGTTTTATATGTGAATTGAAGTCGGTTGTGTTTTTGGCTTCAAAAATTATTATTGAGATTTTTTAGAAAATTTTGGCATTTTTTTTTTCCTTTACGGTGTTGCGCATTCTCATCCCGATAAAAAAAATTATTGAACATACTTTGTATAGAAGAAAATAAGTGTAACCGTCAGCAAACAAAAAAAAAACCTAAAATTCTTCGCCTAAATTAACCAATAACCCGGGCAAAAACAAAACAAAAAAAAAAATGTGGAAATTTGCATTCCCAAAAAATTAACATTTTTTGCACCCAAGAAAAAATCAAGCTTTTTGGTAAAGTAGAGGCAAAAACAAAGTACCTGCCAGTATTTTTCCGTTTTTCTAGTTCAAGTCATTCATCATTTCTATGGGGGAAAACAACTCTTAACAACCCAATGTTGAATCGTTCAATAGAATAATTAGCTGTGATTTTTTTTAACTTCGTATCCAAGGGTTTTAGTTGTGGCTGACTACGAATCTGAAGTCAGTTCTTAAAAATTCAAAATGACGCATGGACCTTTATTGGATACGCCATTTGAATTTTTGAAAACTGTCAAATTTCATAAAAATTGTTGTTGTTTTTCTACTTAGAAACCGTAGATGACTTAATCTAGAAAAAACAGTAAAATACGGGTACTTTGTTTTTGTCTCTACTTTCCGAAAATACTAGATTTTTTCATGGGTGAAAAATCGTGTCGGACGGTGTAATGCAACTGCAATCATTTCGTTCGCAGCAGGGCTACTTTTGTGACCCATTTACCCATACATATCTGGTTCTTATTCAGCAACACATTTGTACAACATTTTTTTTAAAAAGTTCACTTTCTCTGGGCTTTTTACTACTTCGCATTTGCACTGTATAATTTTTTTTTTCAAAACAAACGCATAAGCGAACTTAACTTAAAAAAATCAGCAGAAATAACCCGAAATAGAATTTCTTTACTCCTCCACAGCGTTTAAAAAACATGACTCAAATTTATTTACCTCATAAGCAGCCACATCCTCCTTGCCATATAGGGGAACTGGCGATGAATTACGTGGTGCAAACATTTTACCAGAAATTCGTAAAACATTGAACACCGAACTTTTTTCAATCGAAAAAAGCTAATTTATCACCATAAACACACAGGCATTCAGTTAACGCAAAGAACACAGATCAGCCTTTAAGCGCTGATTTCGACTTAATTTCAATGAAATGCGAAATTAAAAAAAAAAAAAAAATATTTCGTTACAAAAGTGGGCGTTTTACAATGGCACTGAGCGTAGTGAAAAAAATCTATAATACACTTTAGGAGTTAATTATTTTTTTATAGATTTGAAATTTTTTTTTTATGTGCAAAATTTGCAATTCGTTAGGCACATTCGTTTTGTAGACACGACACTTTTCTTGCTTTGGCAATCAGATTGATATGAAAAATGTGTAAGTTAACGCCTACAAATAATTTAATTTCAATGCAGAAACAAGCACTTGATTGAAAGCTATACTTCGGCGCGCAATCTGTGTTTTAATTAAGGGCGTAATTTTTAATTTTGCTTTTCCACTTTTTCGCTAAGGCAATTAATATTCGCACAATGCGGCTGAGTTTTCAAACTCTCAAATTGATTGCGTTATAATGATACCACTGCTGCCGCGTGGTGGGTGACTAGAGTTTCGCTATTTTCGTTTTTCGATTATCGAGTTTTAGGTTTTTCTTAAAAAAATATATATTTTTTTGACACTTGTTTTTCTTCTTGTTTGTTTTGTATTATTACTAATTTGCACACATAACTACTACGCGCTCATGTACACGGAAGGCGTTCATTCGGCCTTAATCAAGCGCGTTGCGGCGCGTCTACAAGTCAAGGTCGTCGTCGTTGGAGCGCAAGCGGTGCGCGTTTTTGCAGCGCGCTTTGGAGGTTTCGCACACAACACTCTAAATCACCAGTTATCTATGAGTTATCGCACAACAATGCTAATTTCGTATATATTTTTTTTTGTGGATAGATAAACAAACAGCGAAATTTGATGGCGAAAAAAAACTTGCGCGCGCGTACTAATTAAATTGCAAAACAACTGAAATGCTGTTTGCCGTTTGGACAGAAAAAATAAATAAATAAAAGCGCAGTAGCTAGTCACAACCCTTTCGCTTTCGATGGCTCACGAATTTCGTGTTTTTTTTTTGTTTTTTTTTGTATAAAGGCGCACACCAGCGACTTTTCGAAGTTCGATGAGTAAATTTTTCAAGAGCTGCACACAAAGTTTATCAATTTTTCTTTATTTTAGAGGCCAAAAGAAAAGTAATTTTTTTAAATTCTTCCAAATTTTTTTTTCAGAAATTTTTTTTCCAAATTTATTTTTTAAAATACTTCAAATTTTTTTTAACAAATTTTTCTTTTTTTTTTTTGGAAATTTGTTTGGTAAAATTTTTTTAAACTTTCTTTTTAGCTCAATTTTATTCAAAATTTTTGCCACTTTTTTCACTCAAATCTTTCATTTACAAATTGCATAAAATTAAATTTTATTTAATTGATAAAAAATTCGTAACGCTTCATATTATTGCGCGGCGTTCGTTTCGCATCGATTCTTTTTCTGTTTGAAACGCTTAATAACGCGGCTCAAATCAAACTGAATTAGCAGCGGGGGTTACGCGTTCATACAGCACGGACATGCTCTCTGTAAACGCGCGCGCGCACACACAAATGCACACAGCAGCAGCGCGTTGTCACTCAATCAGGCAGCAAAAAGCTGGCCAAGATGCAAAAGCAAAAAGGTAAATAATAAAGTAAGAAAACAGACGACAATATAAGTGAGCAGAAAGCTAAAAGAACCAAAGCCACAATCAAATGCAAAGTCAAAGGCAAAGAGGTAGCACCGCGCCGCGCGCTCTCAACTGCCGCTTCAACGCGCCGCACCTTACCGCATAGCTGATTGAGTTTTTGAGTGCGCACTGCCGTCACCGCCGATAATCGCACATAAAAATGCTGTTCGCGCTCGCCCGGCGGTAATCTCGTCAAACATTTGGCTTTTGCCTTTGCTTTTGTTGGCCAAAACGTTTGACTGTTGAGGCGGCCTGTTTGCG
Organism: Rhagoletis pomonella; assembly: GCF_013731165.1. NCBI lineage: Eukaryota > Metazoa > Arthropoda > Insecta > Diptera > Tephritidae > Rhagoletis > Rhagoletis pomonella. The sequence continues at coordinate 62,977,426 of NW_023458560.1, forward strand.
GCTGCTGCTCACGTCGCGCATGTACAAAGACGACGACGCGTTGAGGCGGAGGCGGCAAAATGTGACAGCGGCGCGACGTGGTTGAGGTGTCTTTCTAAGTAAGTTGTTGTTGTTGGTGTTGGTTTTTTCTTAAAAAAAGCTTTGCGTGTAAAGAATATCTAGCTTAGCGTAATTGTTCTTGAACTAAGCTAAACCTCCAAGTTTATAATATTTTTATTTTTCATTAATTGTTGTGTTATTTAATTTTTCATTGTTCTTGATTTTCGTTTGATTTAGTATTTTAGTTTATTTAATTTTATGTTATGTTACTCTCTGCTATGCTATGCTTTCTTATGTAATGTAATATTAAGCTATGTTATGTAATGTTGTTATGCCTATGTCATGTCATGTCATGTTGCGTTATGTCGTGTCATGTTATTTTGCGGTATGACGGAGTCAAGTTATGTTGTTATGTTTAGTTATTTATTTTACGTTATGTTATGCTAATTTTAAGTTATGTTATGTCAAGTTATTTTATGTTATGTTGTTTTGTTATGTCACGTTATGTTTTTTATATTATGTTATGTTATGCCTAGATATAACATTTTGATTAGTTAAGTCTAGTTTAATTAATTTTAGTTTAAATTTTGGCCGATTTTGTAAAAATTTTAAATGCTCAACTCTCGTCTAACCACCACCGTCTACAACACCTCCTTTCTCCTCCCGATTCGGCACTCTCACTGCTAACATTGCTGCTCACTGACCATTTTGCTTTTATTCCACCTTCAATTCCATCTCCACTGTATGCAGGTATTTTGGCATTGTTAGAATTTAAACAATAACAAATCATGACGAATGACAAAAACAATTTTTAAAATAATAAATTTTCATGTTCAACATTTTTTTTTTTTAGTTGCGCGCTCGAAACTGGTTTTCCTCTGGCTACTCAGCGGCTATTTTCAAGGTGCTTTTTTCATTCCTTCTCGCATGTGGATTTTTCATTTAAAGTGGAGTCGAATCGCTTGCTTTTGAAGTAATTTGAGCATTACTAAGAACAATTTATGAGGCAAATTATGGAAATAGATACAAGCTGGCAGCGGGAGAGGAATTTTAAGCAGAAAGTGAATAATGAGCTACCGAAAATAAAAATTAGTCATTGAAGTAAGAGGTGTATGTATGGAAGCTATCATTAAGCAAATTATAAAGATTTTTATGGTAATTATTTTTAAGTTTTTTGGCTTTTAGAAAAATTAATACTGCTTACTTATTCGGTAAGTGATGATTTATTCTAATGCCAAATTTCTACTGCACATTGAAATGACAATGCAAAAAAGTGTGATTTTTCAAAAATGAATGTACATATTCCGCCATTTCAGGAACAAAAGGGTGACTGACGTGCAATAATGTCAGTGGAATTAATGTCACTGACATTAATACACAACTGAAAAGTGAAATAATATCAATTGACATTAAGTCACTTTGGGATTGATTCACCTTCTAATGTAATGTTATAAAAATAAATTTGTAGTTGGTCAAACCAGTTTGTCAAATTGCGAAAATAAGTTTCTTGGAATTTTGCTGTAGTGTCGTAAAGAAATGCTTAATTTTTTTCTAATAAAAACATTGTATAAGGGGGTTTTTTTTGGTATGAGGAATCCATTTCTAGACATATCTTTTTCTTAAAACTTCCATTAGAGGGCGCAACAGTGAAAATTTTTACTTTTCCTTCGGAACCTATTTTCGTAATTTGGCAAACTGTAAATCGATTTTAAACCCACGTTTTCTTCGGCACATTTGCTTAGAATTACAAGTAGAATACTCCTATGCTAAACGCGCATGGTAAAAAAAAAAATTGATTCGCCCTAATGTACATACATATACTCCAAATCTCAACCCTGAATCAACCAAGGCTCAGCCCTAGAAACTCAACATTGAAGTTCAAACATCTACAGCTAATCTTGATATATATTCTCGGATCGCCAATCTCCTTAATTGTTTATAAGTGTTTTTGTTGTTCGTTCGCTCGTCTCTGAATTAAAGCTTGCAGTAACCTGTCAGGTAACATGTGAGAGTTGTCAGGTTCTCAAGTCTAAGATTCAGAAGTCGTTCCGAGACTCCTTTGTAATTCGTCTTTGCGCGGCAATCTCAACGTGAGAGCTCTGCTGGTTAAAATACCAGAAAGAGGCTTCTTCATGAAGTACTTTGTGGTTTCGATTCCGTATTTTTTTTTTTTTTTTGTTATACATAGAAGATTACTCCTGCCTCTTCGTCTTCAGATGAGAATTTCTTGCATCTTCGTGAGCTATTAATTGAGCGTCTACAACTTTAACTGATTTGACAAATTGATCGTCTGTTCCCGTCAAAATTTTAAAAAGATATTATATAAAATCAGGGACCAAAAATAACTGTTATATCGAATTTACAAATTAAAAAAAGGTTGCCTGAATTCTGAAATTTAACCAAAACGTTGTTTCATAACAACTAATAGATGAGAAATATTTTTTCCGTTGCTCATAAGAGTTATTTTCCAACGTTTACTTTTTACGTTGCTCGATAACGGTTATTGCCCAACGTTTATTTTTTATGTTGCTTGATAAGAGTTATTGCCCGACGTTTATTTTTACGTTATCTGATAATAGCTATTTCACTCTCTCACTTTTATTTCATCATCTTTATCTTATTCTCCATCTCCATCTTCATCAATATCCTAATCTTACAACGTTTATCAGGCAACGTAAAAAATAAACGTTATAAAATATAACTCTTATCCAGCAACGTAAAAAAATAAACGTTGGGAAATAACTCTTATCGGCAACGGAAAAAATATATTTCTCCTGCATAACAGTTATCAGGCAACGTAAAATGTAAACATTGGGTTATAACTCTTATCGACGAAATAAAAAAAATATTTCTCAACTAATAACTGTTATGGAGCAACGTTTTTGCTATAAAACTTATAACTGTTATGTCCCTGTATAAAATAAAATTTAACGAATAAGTAATGTGTATGCGATGGTGACTACCAAATTTTGTGCTTATTCCTAACCCAACTGGTAAATTATAGCCAAAGCCGATGTTAGGTAAATTTCACTATATGTAAGCATAAAAAAATAAAAGTAGGTAAATAGTTAGTTATAAACATATCGAGTACTGCCAGTACTCAAAAAATAACCGATGACTATAAACAGCGGGAGGCAAGAAAAAGCAACAATGATCGCTGTTGTGATAATAATGAAGGTGAAGTTGTTGTAGCTGCCGCAACACGTGAAGTCTTCAACGACATTGCAACAAATACAGCAGTAGAAGCGGAAGAAGCAGATGCAAGAGCAGCAGAAACTTTCGCTCATAAAACAACAGGAGAAAAGCAACAGCAATTAAAAATAAATAAATTAAAATACCGAAAGAAAACAATGCGCTGCATACGCGTGAGTTGATAAAGAAATTCGTTGGGCGTGTGATGCCAGCCAGCGCGAATGGGCCAACATTTTTCAATAAGGGGAAGGAGAGGAACGAAGATGGGCGCAGAATTGTTGTTATTCGCCTTGCTTGCCGAGAAAAGATGGATGTGAAGTGTATATTTTAATACTTTTAAAGATTTACATACATACTTTTCCATACACATATTGTTTTCGTGCTCGAGCAAGTGGTCGATTGAAATGGAATAAAAATAGTGCCTACTACAACTGCAGGCATATTACATATTTGTCGTAACAGTGTTTATTGTTTATTTAGGCTGACAGTTTGGTTGGTGGTGCATGCGCATGCGCGCTCTGTGTTATGCAAATTGGCTTATATGACTACTTAAAGCTACCTATATTTATTTTTAATTTATAATAATTTTTTTCATATTTTTTTATTTTTTATTTTATTTCTCAGTGCCTGCAGCAAGCGTCTAATGACTTTGCTTGGGTGTAAATGGCACAAAAGCCATTAGTCTTAAGTAAACTTAAGTAATTATTAATTAAAGATTTATTGCGCTTCCACTATTTATTCAACCTTTGTTAGTTCGCTTTGATTTATTTGCCTTCCGCTGCCTTGTTTAGTAAAACCGCTTGCCTACAAGTTTTCTACAGCCGCCACCATCATCACCACCAGCGCACAGCCAGCATTGGCGGCGGCACTTAAGCGCGGATTAATGCGGAACAAATCGACATTCTTCGCCTGACTTAGAATGTGCCAATAAAAAGCGAAATCTTGCCACAGCAGTTTATATACATACATATAGTACTTATTAGAATGTTAGCAAAAACCATACATGATTAACTCGATTTGATGAATGCCAACATTTGAATGGAGAAAATTAGCAAAAAAACAACAACAATAAAATAACAACAAAAAAACTGCGCTGCAAAAATAATTCACTTTTTTTATTACAACACACATAGTGGGTGGTGAAATGACTTACAGGTGAGCAGAATAACAAAAACAAAATATATATCTCCGCACGATACATAGATATGCCAAATGGCAAACAATTTTACGATTGCCAATAACAATTTTGTAATTAGTGCATGTAATCAGCGTTCATGATGCTGATAATGTTGTTGTTTATATAAGCCGCGAAATAAAGCGCAAAATGCCAATTATATTGTAATTGAACACAAAGAGTGAGAAGCGCGCAAATTTGCATTAGCAGGGGTTGGGTGTATTTTTTGTTTGTTTTGTTTTTGCTTGCGAACATATTTGGCGTTTAAAACTGGTTGTCCACTTTTCTGGAAATTGTTAGGAAAAGTAGATTTTATAATTTATTTTTATTTTTTCAAATCACTTTATAGATTCTGGCTGCTTCTGCGTCCGCATTACTGAACTCGCTGAATACGCTCGGTTTTTATTTATAATCTGCTAAGATTTCAGAGTTATTAAGCAAGCTTTAAAGCTTCCACATTCTTATTTAGTCTTACAGGGCAATTCTGGCAACTGTCTGTCAACTCACCACAGTTAGACAATGACAATAGTCAATTCTGGCAATTATATTAAAAGCTCTTTTCTGCCTTTCGAAAGACTAATTTATAGATTTGTAAACGAGAAGGTCTTAGCGTTATTCTGCAAGTCTTTTTGCAATAAGTTTTCTAAGTATTAAATGTAATAAAAAAAAAACTGTTTTCTTTTTAAAGCAATTTCTTCGCAGCTATATGTAAATACAAAATTTATTTTAACAAGCTTTAGCTTCGCTGCTTATTTTAAGTTAAGTTGCTCTTAGATAACTGTTTAAAACAAAATTTTAATATAGTAGTAGATGCTTTGTCAAGATTTTTCGCCAGTATCAAAAGGTACTACTTTTTAGTTTGCTGAGCGTTAAAAGCTTAGAATTCTTATTTTGTGACTAAATCAGCGACGGCCAGAGAGAGTTTTTACTCTGCTCGCGCCTATCCAAAATATATAGAAAGCTGAAAAGAGCTTTGCCCGCGGGCAAGGCGGTGCCCATCTCCGGACTAAATATACAATATGGGAATTGCATAAAAACCTCAAAACTTTAAGATCTGTTTTCGTAGATTACGCAGTACGGGAATTTCGTGTAACACTTAAAGCTTTCACATTTAAGTGAGAAACTGTTGACATATATCTCTCGGGAGAGCCTTTTTAAAGCTGTCAGGATACAATTTCCGTAATTTCGTGAAAACTTTTAAGCTTTTCCTTTTTAAGTCAAAGTTTCAGAGATTTTAATGTTTTGTATTTCAAATGCCATTATGGTATTTATGGTGGTTTTCAGTTGGAACATTGGGTTTGATATTTTCGTTTTGATTTCTGTTTTGTTATAATTTGGAGGTTGAAAGCTGGCGACTTCCTCTATCTATTGCTTACTTAACTTGTGTCTCAAATATCTCTTTGGTTGTTGTAGTATGTATTCTTGATGCTTTCGTGAGCTGTTAGTTTATTAAGAGCAAAAATTCTACTGAAGCTGTCAAAGCTTTTAACCAAAATAGCGCTTATAGGTTTTTCTGGTTCAAAGTTTTTTGCGTAAAGTGCTCGTGGGAGTTGAATTTCCAAAGCTTTCGACAAATTGTGAAAACATCTTGCAGTTTCTTTTACATTACATGAAATATAATAAATGAGTGTAAGAAAAGTCGTGGAGCTTTCGAGCTTTATTCGGCGTCAAATGCGTAGAAAAGGCAACTTCCAGTAGTGCTTGATCTACATACGTTCTTTTCATTTCCCAAAAAAAAATAAATAATTTTTCTGAATCAACAACATCCAACCAACGGCTTCCTTTACTACTGCGGGCGAACATAATATTCTTAAATTTTTAATATTTGCAGATTTTTTATTAGAGCGTTTCCACACTCGTAAACTCCACTTAACGCAAAATAAAGACATTCAATAAGAAATTGTCAGCCATAAAGCAACAATTTATCTCTTATGTGATACCTGATATCTATAAGTTTGACATATTAACTATGCCTAAACGCAAGAATTTAAATGCTGTCAATTCTAAGTGAGTTGCATTTCAATTTTCATAACAAAAACAGAATCATAAAAGTCGATTTAGATTGTGGATTGTATGTAGTTATGCATGAAAAAATCGAAATATTGATCGCAGCGTAATAAACAATTCAAATGCATAAATTTAACTTCAAATGACGGCAACAATTGAAAAAATAATTTGTTATGCGCGCAGTTGAGAGCCAACGTTTGAGCGGCCAGTAGAACGATGCGATGGAGGAGCGTTCGGTGATTGGCGAAACAGACATACGATCAGTTCAACTGTAGTAATTTTATCGCAATTTATATAGCTGTTGTAGGTTGACGGCATAGAATTTTGCTAAACAAACCATGACCTGGCGTGAAGTTTGGAATATAAAAAAAATTTAAATATAACTCTGTTTGATATGCTTTTGATTCGCACGTTGGCGAAGCAAATTTCGTATTCATTCTTTATATTTCTAGGGTGCGCATGCGTACTTTGCTCAGCAGGCCATTTTCTATGGCGTATGCTTTAAAGATTGTTTTATTGATTTTTTTTCAACTTTAGGTTTCGAGATTATTTACAACACAAAAATCTAATTTCAAGCAGAGCAAAACAGGCAAAGTAGAAAGATCAAAATTTATAAATAGAAAAAAAAAATGCTAAAATAAATATAGAAAAAAAAAATCGCACACTGAATGAGGTAACGCTGCCGCCGGTTGTTGACGCCGTTCAGAAGACAACGACTTAGATTTCTACGCCTCAGCTCAGCTGTTGGATTGTCGTTCTCTTCATACACCCGCTTCTTTTGCTTTTGGGAGGTATTTTTGTGGTGTGTGTATGAAAGTGTAAATTTGTTTTGCTGGTAATTCGATATGAAATAAAATGACACTATGTTGTTTGCTCTTCGTGTGCATGTAGATATGTTTGTGATTATGATCACATCATAATGGCAAATTTGTTATAATCACTTCACCAAGCAAAGCGACACAATTGCAATTACTTGTTTGACAAGATTTGCTGGAATTTCCAGATATTTTTTTGTTTTTTTAGCTACATTTTCTAAGGTTTCGCTTGTAACGCGTAGTGGGGAGTACTTCTTTTGATTAATTATCGAATTAAGTTGTTATTTGAAACAAATACAAGGTTATTAAATTGCGTGATAAGTGAAAAATATTTATGTCATAGATGGCAATATTACAGAAGCTTAAATTAGCAAAATTTTTAGCAAAACAAATCAAAAGAGAATGAAAGAGAAGTATGATATAGACATTCAGTTTTTGAATTTCTGTCGTCCATTCGCTCCTAACGAGTATTCTTGCCGAAAACTTATTATCAAAGCAGATATGTCGCGCTGTAAGATCCCTCTTTTGTCCGTACCCTTTTCTTAACGTTACGGTTCCGTTAAAGCTTCCTTACCAAAATCTGATATTTATCGAATAATCGAAGTTTATAGTTATCAATATTTATCGAGTTATCCATGTTTATTGAGTATCGAATTATGCAAATTGATCAATGTTTATTGAGTCGTTGAAATTAAAGACACCGAAACTTAGTTGCCGAAACTCACGGTTAGTTATCGAGCTATAAACATGTATGGGACTATCGAAATTTTTCAAGTTTATGAAACTTATCAACTTATCGATATTTATTGAATTATCACTATTTATAGAGTTAACGAAACTATAGATATTTATTGATTTATTGAAATTTGTCGATTCATCGAACCGAAGTTTTTGGAATTTTGAAAATATATCGAGTTATTGAAATTTTAAGGTTATATAAATTTATCGAGTTATCACTGCTTATCAAATTTTATCGTGTCACCAGAGTGTAACGAGTTATCACTCAAAATGGCCAAAAACTTTTGAAAAATATGGAGTTATCAAAATTAACCGAGTAATCGAAATTTATAGAGGTAGGTATCCAAAGTTTATCGTGCTATCGATTTATATCGATATATAGAAATTTTTGAGCTATAGAAATTTATCGAGCTCTCGAAACGCACGGTTATCGAAATTAGTCGAGTTATCGGATTTTAGTGTTTTTGAAATTCATGAAATTATCGATATGTATAAAATTAAGTATAGAAATTTATCGACAAATTAGAATGTATCGGGTCAATTTCAAGTTCTGCCAAAGTTCTCCAAAGACCTTCAAAGATACAAAATTTTTTTTTTCACGTTTTGGTTAAAAAGCAGCAGATTTTCCGGTGAATAGTTTTGTACCTTATAAGTTAAACGACATCTTAAGTTAGAGCACCTCCCCAAGGCTCTTACAAATTAGAAGAACGGTCGAACTTCGACAGTAACTGGCACTCCTAGTATGAATATGTATGTACATATGTACAATACGTAATAAGTCATACTGTATACATATAATTTATGATTTTTTATTCGGTTTTTCTTAATTACGAAAACGCAGTTGTGAAGTGCAAAACGTAATCGTATTCAAACGAAAAAATCTCCAAAAATAGATTTGTCTAAAGTATGTGTTTTAGCTTGGAACATAGAGGATATGGTTCATTTTTTTTTCTCAGTGTAGTCCTACGAGATTTAAGCTACCAAAACGGCAATTATGTAGTTGCCATTTGGGCTTTAAGTTTTTCGACGCCATTCTAAACCCTTACCAACCATGAGTACCACATAAAGAGCATAAAGCTCACACCTTTATTTCCTAAATGAAAGTCGTGTGTCAAGGTATAAATTACAATCATGAAATTTGCTCAGAATTCAAGTAAAGAAAAAAACTAGAAATTCCTATTTGACACACTTCTTCTTCATTAAAATGCATGTTGAAAAAGTTCGCCTGTATATGGGGAATAAAAAATTAAATTAGCTACGCCACTCCTTTATACTTTTCTATACAAATTCTTCCCTAACCTATGCACACACACACACACACACGTACGCTACTTTTTAACAAGTTTTTCGCTCACCGAACAAATAATAATCACGCTTGAAAAATATGTAGAAAACTAAATTTTTCCTCTTGACAAACTACTTTCCTCAACTCACTCAGAATGTATGTGTGTGCATTAGGGTGATCCTTAAAAAAATCAAATTAACGATTTTTTTCCAGTCTCACCCCCTCAATCGGTAATAGTACAGTCAAAAATATTACATACATTAAGGCGTGTCGCACAGGGGGAAAAGTTCAGATTCCTATGTGGAAACTCAAGAAATAAAAATTAATTTTTTTTTTGCTCATATAATACTCAATATACCCGATACTACTATAGACGGATTACCCTATGGAGCTCAAAAAATTAAAATTAAGTAAAAATAAAAAAATTAAAAATATATTAAATAGATATTTTTATCATATTTTTCCGCCATAATACCGAAATTAAGCCACGATGTAGAGACAGAGGTGGCGCATTCAGCAGTACCGCTATTTGGTCTTGGCGAATTTGACAGAATCAGCTGTTCGTGTCAGGTCAGCACAGAAATGGTCGTGATAAGTTTGTTCTCGTACGAATGGTTACTAATAATTATTACTAGTTTTTACAACATTTTCTACTGTAAAAAAAAATGCAGAAACAATTTGCTAAGAACTCGCGTTACTGATTTCTACTAGCTTAGTGTTTCATTATTCTTCTTTATTTCGCTATTTCTGGGCGTAATATTAAATTTTTCTTCGATCTTCAATTTTCTGTTCAAAAAGCAAATGAACACAACTACGATTTGTTTACAAATGGCGGCCACCGCTATTTTTTGTCTCCTCCATCTCCACTATTCGTTGCGAATGTGACGTCATCACCCGCAGGAATGCGCAATCTTGTATTCTATCATTCTTGGAAATTAAGCAATTTAACAACAATATTTTTTTAATTCACAAAAATTGTAGTCTTAATTTCATATTCATTTATTTTACACCACAATTAAGCACTAAATTACAAATAAAGTTTGCTTTGTAGTGAAAAAAAAAATTTTAATTTTTTTGATTCTTCAAAAGGTAATCTGAACTTTGGGTTTCCTCTCCGACAGCCTTAATGGTCTCCAAACCGGGCCAACATTTATATGTGATATCTTCGACTTAAGTAGTATAGGTATTGGGTATTAAATGAAAAAAATAAAAATAAAATTATTGTTTTGAGTTTTTGAGTCTCCACGCACGTCTTAACCGTCACCAATCCGGGCCAACATTTATATGTGATACCTTCGACTATAGTAGCATCGACGTAGGGGTTAAGCTTTAGGAAATTGATGTAAAAATTTTCTTCCTACATTTAAAGACCACCCCAATGTACACATGTACATATGTATGAAATTCACGTTACGTATACGCCATGTCCGCTAAGCACATCGTCATTGTTTCACACACTTCACAATGCATTGTTTGCGCCATCATGCTACTTCATCTCTCATCACGCTACCCACCCCCCACCCCCCTTCAACTAATATAACTTTTGCAAGCACTTTTTTGAAGTTTCCATTTGCTGCTAAATAAAAGTTTAAAATCTGCGGCGGCGCTATTAAATTTATTAACTTCCTTGAAATTACATACAATTTTTCGCAGAAACTATTTGCATCGATTTTTTATTAGTTTTTCTTTCTTCTTTTTTTTTTTTTTTGCTAAGCTTAATTCGTTAAACGATATGCAATTTAAAATCATCAAAAGCTTGCTTTTGCTATACTTTTCATTCATTTTTTCGGCGGCGTGTAATGCAAGTCACGTAATTCACCGCAGCTGGCATAAGGAGTGCAAAAAAGCAAAAAGCTTAGCTAAGCATGATCGTAAGTACAGTAAGATCACATGTGAGTGTGGCATATAATCACCTATGAACATTGGTTGGTATGTATGTATGTAAGTGCCTTTAGTCACACATAAGCTACATATGTATGTATGTGAATGCCATTGAGCCGCAGCCACACAACTTTGGAGGCTTAAATTAAATGTACCAAATTACGGGTTTATTATGTGAACCTCTTATCTGCGGGAAGCTATCATTAAATTCGAAATTTAATACACAGCTGACTGTGGCGCGTATATTTGCAATTAATCATAGAGAGGCTGGCCTACAGACAGACAGACAGCCCGATATGCACGCTGTCGTTGGTTGCTGACTGGCCGTTCACAGTCGGTAATGGATTGGCATGCAGTGATTTGGCGTGGCTGGGAGAGTAGCAGCAGTCGAGGTAGTCAAAGCGTCAAAAACGGCTAATCGAAGCTTTCAATCATTTTGTTGTTGTTGTTGTTGTTGTTGTGCATTATGAGATTGATTGACTTTTTGGCTACACACACGCTAAGCTGGGCTTGCTGCTAAAAGCTTTTAGTAACGAATTTGTTGACATAGGGCGTTTTGGAATCAAAAGGGAAATAAATTTTTGTAATACAAAAATATCTATTACAAAATTTTTTTGCACGTAAAATCTTTCATATTTCTACACTTCGCACCTTCCAGGGCAGCTTAAAATTTTCATACGCCTTTACTGCCTACGCTTAGTTATTAAAATTTTTTTTATACATTTACTATTTTTTTAAACTAATATGTTGATTATGCAAATTTTTAGTATATTCAATTTACCCATAAAATTTTACAGCTCTCAAACTGCGCATTTTGCGCTAAAAGGTGAAAGGCAAGCAACTCCATAGCAATTTGTCATCGCTTGTTTTAAAATTCTTGTATGACACAAAAATATGACATATTTTTTAATGCAATTTTAATTTTATTTTAATGCAAGTGTCATATCCGCATTGCTGCGATTGTTGATTTAATGCAAATCGATTTGAAATGGCTTTTGAGTGGTAGATTTACAAGCTTTCGCACAAGCAATCAACTGCAAGCAGGTGTAATTGGAGTGTAAGTGATTTAAGCTGATATTTTTATGACTTTCCATAATCCATTTAAATTGCAACACAAAGTTAAACAACTAGGAAGCAACAGCGCGATTGGCAAATACTGTATACTAACAAAGATTGACGAAGTACATTAAAAGCTTGATTTTAAGATATTCGACTAAAATTATATACTTTTACAAATTTTGTAACTGCCAACTATAAATATTTATAAATACTAGAAGTGCCAGTAATTGTCGAAATTCGACCGTTTTTTCTAGTTTTGTAGGACCTTGGCAGGATAAGGAATTGATCCGACACATTCCAGTTTATCGATAAATTTCCATAATTTTATACATATCGATAATTCAATGAATTTCAATAACACTAAAACCCGATATAGCTCAACAAATTTGGATAAATCGAAAAATTTTGAAAATTTCGATAAATTTCGATAACTGCGCATTTAGAGTGCTCCATAAATTACGTTAACTTAAAAATGCATATCTATCGATATAAGTAATCGATAACTCGATAAACTTTGTATATCTCTAGAAATTTCGATAGCCCCATATTTTTCGAAAGCTATCGACAAATTTCGATAACTCGTTACACTTTGGGAACACCACAAAATTCGATAAGGAGTGATAACTAAATAACCATGAAATTTCGATAATTTGAAAGAACTCGATGAATTATGTTAACTCGATAAATTTCGTTGGCTGTATAAATTATGTTAGTTCAATAAATATCGATAACTTGGTGAATTTCGTTAACTTGAAACCAATTTCGATAATCCCATCAATTTTTATAGCTCGATAAACTATCCGTAAATTTCGACAACTAAGTTTCTGTGTCTATAAATTTCGACAACTCGATAAACATTGATGAATTTGAATAATTCGATACGTTGCAGTAACTCAATAAGTAACTCGATCAATTTCGATAACTATAAACTTAGCTGATTCCATAAATTTCGGTAAGACATTTTCTTTTAATTTTTAGACTTTATTGTTTGAAAAAGAAAAATATATTTTTTTATTTTCTTTCATTTTTAGTATCTATCTTATTAAATTTTTTTAATTGTTTTTTTTGTCTTTTTTTTAATAAAAATATTTGTAATCTAATTTAAATTGTAAGTAATATTTCCTCCTTTTTTGATTAAATTTTTTTCTTTTTCTAATTTTATTTTATTTTATTTACTAATTCTTATTGTTTTAAAAACAAAAAATGTATATATTTTTTTAAGTTTAATTTAATTTAAAAAAAAATGTTATTTGACAACAGAGTAAAATTTTTTTTCTCTCTGATCGTCACTCTTTGAACCTTATTCCAGAAAAAGTATAGAAAGTTTAAAAAAGCTTAGGTTTTTTAAGCTTTCTTTACATTTTATAAAGACTCGTGAAGAGCTTTAAGTCAGTAGTGAGCAGAGATAAGCCTTTCAAGCTTTCTATAGATTTTAACTACACACCATATATGAACGCGCACCGAGTAAAAGCACTCTCTGGTCGTCGCTGGCCTACACAAAATATTTAGAAAGTTTAAAAATGCTATGTATGCAGGAAAAATCGACGCTAGTCATGAGTCATGCCTTTAAAGCAGATATGCCCAACATCAGTGTATTCAATTTGTTTGATTGTATTAGGCAAATATTCTTTAGAAATAAGGGTTTGCTTACTTTAATGGGTTATTAAAAAATTGTAAACTTTCAAAGCTTTGAGCTTTCGAAAATTAAGTAAAAATATTTGACATTAAAACGAATGAGGAAATGAGGAAGTAGAGGAACACCTTTGGGGAACTTAACTGCCACATTTCATTAAAACGGCGATAGGCTAATGCAGGGTATAACAGGAAGCTAGTATCCTTACAGGACACTGTAGACTGAAATCGGAATCTATATATGTAGATTGGAAAAATGGTCAAACGACTTTTGTTGGTTCTGCGTTCTGACCATGGACCATGGTCTGGCACAATTTAGCAACAGGTTCAGCACATTCACTCCCTGCCCCGAAGGCGCTGCTGAAGTTTCCAAGCTATATAGGTTTAGAAGAAGGGTGTTGAAGAGTAGAGGGTACAGTAGATGACTATGCCAGATAAAAAGTACAAACTGTAAATGGCGCCTTCTATATCTAAAAGAGAATATTTATAGTATACGGTATACCGCTAGTTATCTCAATACCCCCAACATCTTCGTACAAGACTGTTGCAACCGTAATTTTCGGGAGTAAGGCAGCGCGTAATCTATAGACACAGAAGTCCGCCTGTTGCACACAGAATTGCTTTAAGAATTGAAATAACTCTTACTTCCCTTTATAGCTTCTGATTAGACAGGGGAGTTACTGTGGCAAACGTTCGTTGGAGCGCATAGCCGATGTAGTGCCGTCCGAATGAATTACGTGAATAGTATTGAATTACAATTTATATACACAAATTTTCTCGCTATGTAAGTTTGCAAAAGCAAAACAATTTAACGTTCAACACCAATTAAAGCGCAAATTATCAAATGCGGCTAGCCAACACCAATAACAATACAAAATTGAAACCAACAGATCTGCACATTTTGCCAACAACAAATCACCGCATTTTATGTGACAGTTATTAATTATTATTACATGAAAAACTTGGGCAACCATTTTCGATTGCAGTTTTGTCGATGACGCTCTCGTTTACTGCAACTCCTAGTACTTAACTTAAAAGTAAAAAAAAAAACAAAAAAAACGTGGGTCGGTCGGACACCACGGCCAGTATTTAAATTTTGATATATTTCATTTGCTGTTAACTGCCATGCAGAGGAGTGACTTTATGACAATCGACGGCCAAGCTGTGTCATTAGTCAAAAAGTTATGCAAAAATTTCAAAAAAAAAAAAGCCTGTAAAAATCGACGAAAAATCGGGCGCCCACGCAGGCAAGCAGACCACCGCCTAAAGGCAGTTCAACGCAGACAACGCAGTGATGATTTTCGCTGGTGTTGCTGGGCTTCTTGTTATTGTTGTTGTTGCTGCTGTTGCATTAAATGCACTATGTATGTATATGTAAGTAAATTGCTATTGGTGCTGAGCTAAAAAATTGTTTTTAACAATATTTTGTAATACTTAATGACACTGCCCGAGAAGAGCGCGCAAGTGAATGGAGGAAATCGAAGACATTTTACATGCAGAAATACAAGCATGCACCGTGTGTGTGTGTGTGTGTGTGCGATTTGGTCGATTGTTGGCGGCATGACTGGTGTTGCGCATAATGACAGGTGTCAGCTGTCAAGCAGCAACTCCCAAATGCATTTTAGCGGCAGCGAAAAATTAATAATTTTTTATTTAAAGAGCTGCATTTTTTCCATCATAATTTTTTTATTAAATTAGTCGCTTTGCAACTGCAGACATTGTGGCAGGCAAGTGCAGCAGCGTGTGGGCAATCTTGTAAGCAACGAGAAGAAAACTTCATAGTTTTATGAAACTGCAGCAGCAGCTTAGTAAAAAAAAAAAATTATATTAAAATTTTTTGTACTTCAACAACGCTCCAAAATTTATGGCTAGAAATATTTCTTAGCGAACATTTGTATATGCAGCACCTACTGGCAAACGCTTTGACAGCTTACGTTTATTTAATTAATAGGTAGCGCTGCTGTTCCGGCACTTAAAAAAATGAGGGCGGGCGGGCGTGCGAGCGCTTTGCTCTCTTGCTCGTACAGCAGCGGATCGACGAATGCATTTGGCAGCATTTAAGGAGACGACAACGAAAATAACATCTTAGCAAATAGTTTTTACGTTTAAGTAATCAAGCGCTTTATTAGCTTATTACCAGCTTTGTTTCGCTGCCCACCTGTGACCAAACATATCTTTTTACTTATTTACTTGTACTTGCATTTGTAGGCAGCAACTTAACCAAATCAGCTAAGCTTTGAGAAATTTCCAAGCTGCACTTATTTGGATTTTATTAAGACATTTGTTTGCTCAAGCAAAGTGTTGTGGTTTTCTAAAATATGGAGGTGACCAGGTTAGAGATTTGATGCAGCTGTTTCCCTAATTTGCTCTTCAAAACTCATTCCAATTTCGTTTCTACAAAAAAATGCAACCTTCTCTTTGCCCTCTACGCACTAACACTAAGAAGGGGGCGATGAGAAGGCAACATTTTTTGTAGAAACGAAATCGCAGTTAGAAAGTGCTGAAATAGTTGAAAATGAACTACTAAAAATATTCAATGAAAAAATATTTTCTTGTTTTTGCGGAAAGCCGTTAATAAAAACTTAAAAAAAAAATTCTACAAAAGTCTCATCTATACATATAATAAAATTGTAACAGGCCCGATGTCTGTACAATATAGATATTAAAGAAAAATTTATTATTAAAATTCATTTATTTCAGAATTTTTGTCTGTTTGTCTGTATGTTTGTACGCGCATCACTCGAAAACTAATGCCTGGAATCGAATGCAGTTTTCACCGATGTATTGCCGGAAGTCTAACTTAAAATATAGAAGAAAAAAATTAGAGAGTTGCCACCTGCTTGCAAAGTGCAGTCTATGCAAATTGATAAAATAAATTTAATATTGCAATATGGCTATCAAAAGAAAAAGGTATTAAAACGCTCACAGCCGACAAAATTTTTTTTGGAAGGTTGCCACCTGTTTGAAAATTTTAATTTATTTCATAAGATAAATTAAATATTGCAATATGGGTTTCAAGCTAAAGAGGTTTGGGAAAGTCTACTGTCGAAAATATTTTTGAGGGGCGTTGCCACCTGTTTTAAAATTTGTATTAATTTAAATTTATATAATAAGTGATGTATCACAATACTGGTGTTAAACTAAAGAGGTTTAAGAATGTTCACTGGCGCACATATTTTTGAAGCGGGTTGCCACCTATTTAAAAAATTTAACTCAGTTAAATTGATAAGATAAGGTAAATACCGAATTAGTATACCTTTGAAGAAAGTGCGCGATATATAGATTAGTTTTATTTTTTATGAATGAGGCCATATGAGTTTTGGAAGGTAGTAACAACACAAAAATACTTTTAAGGCGCCGGGTATTTGCTAGTTAAAAAATAAGTCAGCTCTCCAGCCACTAAATCCTGTTTCAAGTCAAATGCATCAGTAACCAAAATGACTAAACCGATCACAAATATGCCCCCCACACAAGCAAGGAAGCGATTACAAGCTACATATTTGCACTGTTGCAAGTTTTTCCCACCGACTTGCTCGTAGTTGATTGCTTACGTATTTCAGCATACACTGTTTGTAATAAAAATAATACTTTTAGTAAATGCTATGTAATTATGGGCAACCATATACTTCATATTATAATCTTTTTCGAATGGATTTTGTATGCTGGCTTTCGTATAACAGTAAAGCAAAAAAATAAAAAAAAATAAAAAAAAACTTTAACAGATGCATTTTTGGTGCGGGACGTGGAAAGCAAAAAAAAACAAAAATGCGTTGCACTTTCGCTGACCGCATCTTCTATCTTGAATGCACATCGGCTTTTAATGAAAAGCAATGGCAATCCATCACACATGACTGCTTTGCGTTGCTGCTGAAAAACTTCTAAAATAATCTAAGCAACAATTTTTTTTGCATGCATTTTAGAAAAAGAAGCAAAAAATTTCAGCAACCAATAAAAAATAAACAAAGTTACATTCAGCCCCGAATTTGTTCAGAAAACAACTTTTCAAATGAGTTATTTTTTTTTGCAAATAATGCTGTATTTCCACTAGGCATTAAATGACAAAGTTAGGCATTAAAAATAACTTTGCCATTACATTAAGAAAAATTGTTATAAAAGCCGTTTCCACATGGCATTTTTTAAACGACACACATTTTTCGTCGTTTTCGTCATTTTCAATCTAAATTTGTCTTACGTAACTATTCGTAATTATAGTTATAGGGGAGTTTTTAGTTGAAGTGAATTACTAGGGACAATTCCGATCACTTTACCAGTGACACTGTGAGATATTTAAAACATGTGGATGTAGTATATGGATATGGCAGAAAAATTTACTTCCAAAAAAGCAAGGTTGGCTGGAATACATAATTCAAAATTCGCAGTCGATTAAAAAAAGTAAAAGCTTACATCACATTTCAATGCGTTTTTTATTTTAACTTTGATGAAATTACTAAGTCCAAGAATTCCGCAGACATAAATTTGAAATTAAATATATAATTCATTGATGTTTGCCAAATATGGAATTAAATTTTATTTATTTGCCATTTTAAAGCCATATTTGAATGTAAACTTTTACTTATGATATCTACCATCATTCCATTTATGACGAAAGTGGTAACCAGAAGAAGATAAATGTGTCTTGGCAAACCGAAAACCGGAATTTAAATTTGTAACAGAGTTGAAATCTAGAACACAGAGATGTGTACATATGTATGTATGTTCATGCTTCCTGTTTCATATTACAAACAGACAATACACTCGCCCTCAATCAGAAATGAGGCAGACAGTCATTCTCTTTCACTAAAGCCATTAACCTGACCGGTTGTTGTTTGTATATACCCTGCAGCAAAATTTAGGGACAGTCTGGCAAAGCGCTAGTTTCGCCCTACAAATTTTAGAACTGTCTCTGAACTACTGCAAAAGGGATGCAGAGCTGGACGGTTGAAACTCATATGTTGCTAGTTGCGCTGTCATCAATATTACTCATCCCGGTCATGTGAAAGCTGACAAAAGATGCACAAATGTAATATACTATATTTTTTCTAACTAATAACAAACTGTTTTCGTTTATTCTATATGTAATTCGTTACATAGTTTATGGAGCAACTGCTAAAATATTTCCAAAAAAGTCGTTATTGGTAACATTAATGTCATTTTTATACATATCTACGTACGTATAAAATTAAATGCAAAATATAAAATTTAATTAAGCTACACTTAACAGCAAAGGTCCGCGTACACCATTTCTTTTTTTTTAATTATTCACAACATATTTAGGGTTAAAATTTGTTTGTTATTATTTTATAAAACAAACTATCGTGCTTAAAACAAAATGATAAAAACCGTGTTACAAATGGGGGTGCTATTGTTATGAACGATACGATATATCTGAGCACCCGAAATGTGTAGTTACGCAGTGAATTTTTTTTTAATTTCGAAGGTTTTTCATTTTAAATATTTTTCGTTAAGGTTTTATTTAAGTACTATGTGTCATACTTCATAAACCATTTCAATTCAAATTCCTAACTGTGCTGCAAATTTGATAGAACTCTAAAAACTGTCTTCAAATTTTAAACTTTTTAATCAGACATTTTTTTATTATAAATATTTCGAGTATTCTGTTTTGTAGCCCATCAAGTTTTACTGTAGTAAAATGTAATCTTGCATCTTAAACGAAAATATTTAAATAGGAGAATACCTTCAAGAGCGTGCGTAAAAAGAGTTATATAAAATCAGCGCGATTAATTATACGAAAATTTAATGGGCTATAGAACTGCATACTTGTAAACTCTGATTTGAAATATTGAAGTTTTTATAACAGTTTCTAGAATTCTACTAAATTTCCAACAAAATTTTAAATGTGAATTGATATGTTTATGTTATAATATTTATGAGCCATCCTTATATAAAAAAATTTACGAAAAATATTTAGCATGAAAACCATTGTGAATATTTAAAATTCTATATGTTCTTATTAGATGCCGGGGAGTGTATGTATTACATTTCAATATATTTAATACAATTTAACGCTGAGTTATCACAAATAAGCATTTTTTAGATTTTAAATTATAAGTATCCCAGAAATACCCATTATACGTAACAAATATAAATTATTTTTAAGAATAACGGTTTTAGAAAATGAAGGAATAATTGACACTTTATGCTCCAAATTTTTCAGCACAGTTTTCTTAAAAAAGTAAATTAGTGCAAATCAAATAGCCCTTTAAACATAAAATGAAGTACTTTTTATTTACAAAATTGTATGCGTGCTTATTTAAAGGCAATCCCTACACTATACTTCTTAGAACCAGCTCAGAACTAACCTAATTTTTTCTAGTCTGGAGGTGACCTTTTTTGAACTATCTAGGAACTGTTGTTATATGAACTGTCTCAGAACCATCTAAGCCAGAGTCAGCTCAGAACGAGTTCAAAAGTTCTGCAGAGGGCGACAATTGTCACTTCGTAGGACATCGCCATGTTAAAAAAGACAGTTGAAAGCATTGAGTTGGGATAGAGGAAGAACCAGTACCGTCCCTTTTCAGGCTAGCTCAGCGCAAGTTCTGAACCAGTTTGATTTGCTGCAGGGTAGATACATAAATACATATGTATGTATGTATGTATGAACTTCGATTTAACGAATTCCGCTGGGGAAATGTCAAAATATCAAATAGCGGTAATTTATATACATAACTGATGGATTGAATGACAGAAAAATATGATAAATTCAAATGAGTACATGAATATATGCATGTAAGTAAACATGTAAGCAATTTATACGCTGTAATTTAAAGCTTTTTAAATTGGAGCTACTGAGATTTTACGAAAAAAAAAAAGATTTTATTATAGAAATTACGCAACAAATATTAATGAAATTTGAAATCAAATGAAAATTCGTAAAAAAGAAATAATTAAAAAATTCTGAACCAAAAATTTATTAATTTGAAACTATTGAAAAGTTGTTTTAAATTTAATAAATATTAATTTTCATTAATAACGGCCTCAAAAACTCAATCAAATTGTTGAATAAATATTAAATAATATAATATTTTTTTTGTTTTTAATAAATTTTTTTTTTTAATTTTACTTTAAGCAAATTTATAAAGAACAGTTTAAATTAAAAGAGGATTTTTTTTTTAAATATATTTAACAAATGTTCGACAACCGAAAAATAAAAAAACAATGTTTTTACATAAAATTAAAAAAAAAAACAGTTTAACAGTTACATAAAAGTTTTTAATTTGTTTCAAAGATTAAAAATATTATTTTTGTTGATTTTACGTACATACATACATACTTACATATGTATGCATGTAAGGACTTATTTGCTTAATAAACATACTCCAAGTGCATACTATATATTTCTAGTCAAAATACTCGCAAAAAATGAAAAATTTACTTTGAAAAAACATTTATCCGTAAAAGAGTGTTTTTTTCTATGAAAAAATACAAAACAATTGTTTTAATTAAAAAATATAAAGAATTAATTTATTCAAAACAGAAATAATTTTTATAAAATGTAACTCGAAGAGTTAGGAAACTGAAAAATTCATAAGAGATTGAAACCATCTTAAGTTTAAAATATTTAGAAGTCAGAATTAAAGCTACATATTTTTTTCTTCAAGTCAATAAAAATATTTTAATTGTTAATTTTTAGTACAAAAATGCTCAATAAAAATATGAAAAATTACTTTGCAAAAAAAGTTTCCTCACCTAAATTGTTTTTGCATGCTTTTACTAAACTTTATAGTAATGTAATAATAATAGATTGGCGCTTACGCATATGTTAGTGTTTGGCCGAGCTTCTCCTCCGATTTGTGCCGTGCGATTTTATTTTTATGGGAATGTGTTTTTCATGGCAGAAATACACTCGGAGGTTTGCCATTGCCTGCCGAGGGGCGACCGCTTTTAGGAAAAAACTTGTTTGTTTTTTTTATTTATTGATGTTGGGTTGAACCGGGCTTAAACCCAGGCGGCCCTTCGGAATAGTAGCACGCACTGCTAACCACTACACCACAGCGGCCGCCACGTGCAGTTTGGGTCAAAACTTGCTATAAAGTATTAACTAACTTCCCGATGAACTAAAGACTTTCATATCAAAGATGAATTTATAATCTCATTTTGTTCATATTTAAAAAGCTTGTTTTAAAAATATATTTTTACTATTAACCAATTAAAATGTGTGTAACGTTTCCAAGGCCAGCCAATATTTTTATCAAAACGCCAACTAAATTAAGTAACATATTTTTACAACCACCTCAATCTCTTCTGTAAGTAGATATATTTTTTACCATCAGCTTAAAAAAAAAACATTTTAACATCAAGTTTTTGCGCATCGAGGGATTCAAAAATTCACCAAATAAGGCAATGCTCATGATAATAATAATAATAACAAACATAAAAGAATGCTGATAATCTCAGTGAGTGGCAATTGCGCCACAGTTTACATAATAACATTTTTTGGCAAAGTCAACAAAAATTAAATTACACAAACTTCCACATACATAAATAGACTCGTACCGCGGAGAGTACACAAACCAGCGCCTACACATTTACTCTTTTACATGCAGCCCGCTATGTACACCAACACTTTCGTACTGCCAAAATGTGGTTTGGTCCCTCTGGTGTTTTCATTCTAACTCCTTTTGTTTATCTACATCTCATCGTCTACCCTTTTCACTAGCCGAAGTAAAGTTTACGCATTTTTGGCTATTGTTTTATTTTGTTTGTGTGTGGCGCCATGTGGCAGGATTTTTGGCAGCAAAAGTTAAGATTTATTTTTAATGTATGGCATAAATTATTAATAAAGTATCAAAATTCGCAAAGTAAAGTGTTTTGGCACATTTGCACTGATTTGCCTTGAGAGACTGGTTGAGGATTGAGTTCAGGTGATAATGATGAAGACATATAAGTAAAAGTGAAAAACACTGCTTAAAATTAAAGTTTGTATAAATTTTTGCCAAGACCAGAAAAGCGCTGCAGTTTAAATGCCAGTCTTGAGTATGAAATTGATTGTTGATAGACATTCGAGAGTTTGATGCTGGTACTGGAATAACTCTAATTCAGGACGATCATGCTAGACTTATTATATCCACTCTAGGGCAGGAAAGAGGCATATCCGTAGCAATGAAAGGTTGTCCGCAAGTCGGAGTGATCTGCTATGGTACATCGTAGTACACGAACTACTTTGCCTTTTTAGTGAAAATGGCTTCGACGTTCGGGGCTTTGCGCATAACATTGTCATCCTGTCATGCTCTGAACAAAGTCACCAATTGGTGCAGTAACAATGGGTTAGACGTAACCTCCAAGAAGACCAGCATAGTCACTTTCTCCAGGAGAAGAAAAAGGAGCAAATTACTAGAACCAGATAGACTAGAAAAGTTACACTTCTTCGAAGAGGTCAAACATCTAGAAGTTATCCTTGATGATAAGCTCTCATGGAATCCGCACCAAGACAAAACTATTCCAAAAGCCACGGCCCCTGTCTGGACCTACCAGAAACTAATGGGGATGGAACTGGGGCATCAGACCTAAACCGCCAAGGTGGAAGTATAATGCCATCTCCAAACCTATTCTAACTTATGCTCAACCCATTTGGTGCAAGGAAGGTAGAAAAGAAGTCCACGCAGGCCAAGCTCAGTAAGCTATAAAGAAGCTTATAAATCCTTCCACCCTAAGGGTTATATTTAGAACAAGAATATGGGCCGCGCATTAGCTTTGTGAACTTCACACAAAACTTCAAGGTTTTTTTTCTTGACAGGAACAGCTGGGTCAACGAATGACCTAACCCCCAGAAGGGCAACCACATTTTGTATATTAACGGCTGCAAGACTGACCACTGCGTCGGGGCAGAAGTTTATGGCATACAACCCAGACGACTACTTTTCACCAGCATGGGGCAAGGTAACTCTGTCTTTCAGGCCGAGGTGCACTCCATTGAAATAAATATATCTGAGGCCGTATGTAGAAAGTGGGGCAAGTACCAAACACAACTACATACACTCGGACAACAGAGCCGCACTCTTCGCTCTTAAAGCGCACGAGGTCACCTCAAAGATGGTGTGGGACTTCCTTTAGCTTTTAATACTTATCGCCTACAGGAATCAGGCATGCCTCATATGGATACTGAGTATCAGATATTTTCGCCAGAAACAGGGGCTGCACAGGGATTCATAGGCCCAGGACCTTCCACTGGCCTGTCATGGAGTTCCGTTTTATGTCAACAAAGAGAACCAAAGAATTTTTACACGTTTTCTTACTGGCCACTGTAGGGTAATGAAACACTTGTCAAACTTGGGAGTTGTTGACTTTGATCAGTGTAGATTGTGCAACATAAAACAGGAGCCCTCTACAGGACAAGACTTCGCACTTTTAGGATCACCGTAATTACTAATTGTTAAAAATAACCAACTTATAGTTAGCTTCCTCACTTTAAATTATCTATGACAAAACCAACTCAAAGTGAGTTGTAAAGTCATGCAGGAGTCATACAGACGTAATCGGGAGTTTGCTTTGGACTTATGAAGTAAAGTTTCATGGTCATTACCTGAATTAGGGGGGAGGTACCAGTATGAATGTGTTTCCATTAAAAATGATTTGCGTAAAACTTGGTAGGTAGGCTGCGGCCATTGGCAACCATCAGCTCAGTAAAGCAGGGATCACACGATTTGTACATTTGTACAGATTTGTCCATTTTCATCGTTACAGAGTGGTGTTGTTTGGAAACCTTTACTGAGCTGCACTCATTCTCGATAAAAATTCCTGGAAACTACCACTCTGTGACTGCCAAATGTACCTTTCGCCTTCAAATCGTTTTTATGAGAAGCTTTTTCATCGCAGAAATACACAGCGAGATAAGCCATTACCTGGTGGGGAGCGAACGACTGGAGATTCAAATTTTGAAGCCGGCAGAGCGTGAAGAGCAAATACCACACACATGACATTGAGAGGTCATTTGAAACGAATAGGCATTTTTATTAGACATGCAATATAACTATTGAAAAATTTGCATATTTAGTTAAATTTTATATGTGGGCGAAAGCCATCAAGTGCCACACACAGCAATGTGCTAGATAGAGTCTCATGTCTTATGTGCTTCAACAATCATGAAAAAAAGTGCGAATACTCACATCAATGCAAAATGGCATTGCAAAATATTATTGTTGATAATTAAATCTAATTAAGTACACTTAACAAAACTTAGTGGTGCAAATAAAGTGGTCGACTATTAATTTACCGTACGTCGTATAAACGAAATGAGGAAGAAATATGTAGAAATATAAGTGCATACATATCTATTAGGGTAGTCTTTAAAATATTAAAATCATGGGCAATACCTTTATTTTAAGGCATCTACGAAAGGTAAGAAAATCAAAAAAATAAAAATAAAACAAAACAAAACAAGTAAAGAAGTATAAATTCGGGCGCAACCGCATTTTATATACCCGGAGCAGGTATCAAATATCGTCGTTTTAACTTTCTCAAAATTACCTTCGCATGATAAGCAAGAGTGATTTTCTCGATTTCAAACTTTTTCGATAATATGCTGAGTTAGACTTAATGAATTTTGAAATTGGACTAAAAGTTTATAACGGTCGTATTTATTGTTAATAGATTGTTGTAAGTATTAACTTACAGCAATTTAGCGTTCTCAGTTATTGAAAAATCGGAGTTTTCGTATTTTTGAAATTTACTGTTATACGGGAAGCGGGTGTATTTTAGTCAGATTTGAATAATTCGCAAGGAATTGTTTTTGTTGAAATTGATAAATCGGTTACTGAGATACACATTTGTGGTCATAAGTGGGCGGTGCCACGCCCATTTTCGAAAACTATAATAATCTAATGTACTTCTAGTAATCAGTAGTTACTGATTTATCCCAGGTTTCGTGTTTCTGTAAATTATCTTTATATGGGAAGTGGGCGTGGTTATTGCCCAATTTCAAAGATTTTCAAGAGATTTCTTAGCTGGGCCCTAAGCAAGGCGCGCACCGAGTTTGGTTAGGATTGGTGAAGGGGCTACTAAAATACAGAATTTCATCTTAAGTGGGCGGGGTCACGCCCATTCTGTATCGAAATTCTACTTCATTTACTAATTTTCAACAATTTAAAAAATTTCCTTTTTCAATCGCAAAATTTCGAAAGAATATTGACTTTGACCGGCTATAACTCAGCGAGTTTATGAAATCAATAAGTTTCAGTAATATGTCAAATTTGGCAGATTCAAAGTAAAATTTCTTTTCGAATTTTTGCGATTTTTTTTTTTAATATAAATTTTTTCAAACCCTGGTTTGTTTAAACAATTCATATTTTCATGGATGCCTTTATTTAGCATGTACGTAGACCAAAATAAAGGTATCCCTGTAAAAAATTTAGATGTGGATATTTTTAAGGACCACCCTAAAACATACACTGCCGCAAAAAAGGTATTGGCACAGCTGCTTTTTTACAATATATGAAAAAAATTTTATTATAATATTTTTCCGACAATTTTTTATAAAAGTATGGTTGATTCCACAAAAAAAACATAAAAATATAATTTGTAACTTTGTGCAAAACTCGAAAAAATTCAGAAAAATTTCATGCAAATTTTAGATTTTTTAATCAGACTTGTAGCCCATTAAATTCCACTATAAGAAATGCAAGTGAGGGGTCAGTAAAAAATTGCATTGATTTTTAAGATTTTTTTTCGTTGAAGGTGGTTTGCATTTTTTCCATACAAAGTATTTTCGAAATTTTTTTTTTGTATGGAAGAGGCTGCGTGAAAAATAATCAAGGGTAATTCGCTACTTAGAACTTCTACTTTATTACACTCAAATTTATTGGGCTACAAGTTTGCATACTAAAAAAAATTCTAAAAAATCTGATTAAAAAGTTGAAAATTTGCATGAAGTTTTTTATTTTTAAGTTTTTTGTTGTGGAATGAATCATATTTTTATAACCAATTTTCGGAAAAATATTACAATAAGAATTGTTGCATATATTGTAAAAAAGCGGCTGTGCCAATACTTTTTGCCGGCAGTGTATGTACATATTTATGCATGTCAATAAATGGGTACATGAATAAGCATGAATTTTATTGTCAAGCACACTTGACTAGCACACCAAGCATATTGAAATGTTAATTGATAAATGAAGTATTTTTATGATGGAGGAAGCAGGTTAGGTATGTATAGGATTTTTTATAATAAATAAGTTATTCTTTTCATTGCAATATACTAGTATGAGCGTATACTTGCGGTTCGAGAAAGAGTTATTGAAATTGGCTTTCGATTTAATTTTGTGTTGGAGGTACATACCTGGAATGAGAAGAGAAAGTAAGCTGAATTAGTTTTCAATCTTAGCATAAATACTTTCTTAAAATATAAAAATTTTATTGCTAAATAATCTGATATAGAAATTTGCATGTAGGTACTAAGTAAGTAGTAAGGAATACACCATCGCAAGCCACCAAGAATTTCCCACCAAATCCAGATTTTTTCGCTGTTACATAAGCAAATTTTCTCACGTAAATAAGAAAGTTGAGGTAAGTAGACAATATTTATTTTTCTGCAAATTAAAATAGAATTTCTAAGTAGACGCGAAGCACACAGAACGAAGCTAATGTCCAATGCCCAACACCAGACCAGGCTTTGCTTTTTCGCAGCGTACGATATTTGCATACCGGCCAACAAAGAGTAGGCGATTAATCAGCCAAAGCGCGATAACGCATTGACAGTTTTAGCCAGCTCTGTGCCAAATGTGAAAAATACGCAAAAACGCGAACTGAATCGCTAATCAAATTTAATAAATAACTATTAAAAAATATATATTTTTTTTTAACTGGTAAATAAACGACAGTGCAAAAATGAGAAATATATATTTAAATTTGCAAAAAAAAAAGGCGTAGAAAAGTTAGAGCTGGCAAAAGATATGTGAGCGAAGGAAATAGTATAAATAAATCAAATGACGAAGAAAAAGCAAATCGAATCAAAGCAAATTAGATTATACAAAGAATTCTGACCAAGTTATGTACATGTTATCACATCACATCATACTCTTATTGCATCATGCGATCTATGTTTTCCATATTTTATTATTTTATAGCATGCCATGTCACACTTATAAAATGACATCATGTCACATAAATTTCAACTTGAGTCAAGTCCAACAGTGTGCTATCGGCTGGATGTCACAATTCATATGACATCAAATTAAATCACACCAAAGTCACATCAAATCAAATCGAGTCAAATCACATCACATCAAATGAAATCAGACCAGATCAAATCAGATCGAACCACATAAAAAAAATCAACTCGAATTAATTCACATCACGTCAAATGAAAGCACATCTACTCAAATGAGATCGAGTCAAATCATATTAGATCAAATCGCATCAAACCAGATGAAAACTAATAAAACTAAATTGAATCAAATAAGATCAAATCAGGCAAAGTCAAGCCATGTCATGTTATGTTAATTCAAGTTAAGTCAAGTCCAATTAAGTCCAATCAAATAAAATTTAGTTGAACCAAATAAGATCCAATCAATTGAAGTCAAGTCAAGTCAAGTCAAGTCAAGTCAAGTCAAGTCAAGTCGAGTCAAGTCAAGTCAAGTCAAGACAAGACAGGACAAGACAAGACAAGACAAGACAAGACAAGACAAGACATGACAAGACAAGACAAGACAAGACAAGACAAGACAAGACAAGACAAGAC
>NW_023458560.1:63005949-63016381 GCF_013731165.1 Rhagoletis pomonella
ACAAGACAAGACAAGACAAGACAAGACAAGACAAGACAAGACAAGACCAGACAAGACCAGACAAGACAAGACAAGACAAGACTCGACAAGATAAGACAACACAAGACAAAACAAGACAAGACAAGACAAGACAAGACAAGGCCAGACAAGACCAGACAAGACAAGACAATACAAGACTCGACCAGACAACACAAGACAAGTCAAACTAAATCTAATCAAATCAAACCAAACTAAATCAAGCCAAATCAAATAAAATCAAGTCCCATCACACGAAATGAAATCAGGTCCATCAAATTAAATCAAATTAGATTAAAGCAAGTCAAGTCATGTCAAATCAAGTCCGGCTAGAAAATTCATGTTAAAAAAAAGATCCAAAAAACAGCGAATGGAAAAATTAATATGGACACGACATTTTAACAAAATTTTGTCTATTTTTGTTTTGTATAAATTCATATATATATGTAAATTCAAAAATTCTGCAAAACTTTATATTTTAGTACAATAAATTGTAAGTTTTAAGTTGCTAAAAAATCGCCTTGATTTTTGGTAATTTACTATACAAAGTATGCTCGACAATTCTATTTCTATTGAAGAAAGTGCTTAATACACTCAGAAAAAATTTATCAACGCAATTTTTTAGGAACTTCAAACTTGCACTTTATCATACTAAAATTTAATGGGATATAAAACTGCATACTCAGAAAAATTCTGAAATTCTTTGAAATATAAATTTATAGGGTTTGGTTAGATAATGAGCTACACTTAAAAAAAAATAAGAAATATTAAATAAACAAACAAAAAGGCAAAATTTGTGAAAATGTCGTGTCCCAATAAATTTGTCCATGTGCTGTATATGTATGTATGTATGCATGCATGCACAACTTAAAATTTTGAGATTTTTTACCTAAAAAAAAACGGTACATTCAACAGCAATCTGTCGAATGCCGGAAAGATTAACATTTTTTCGAACGCCCACCAAATTTGTAAAACGTAAAATCTAAAACAAATTCTCAAGTACAACACTTGTAAATATTTATAACGCTTATCGAAGTGATTATCATTTTGGTCAAAGAATGTTAATAACCCAAAATTATAAACAATGGCAATTGCGCTAAAGCAAACAAAGCAGTTCGAAGCGCTGCGCACAGAACTGTCAAATATTTGACAAGTTTCAAAAGAACAAAAGAAGCCGCTAAGCTAAACAGCAACATGCATGGTGGTGTTGGCAGCAACAACCAGCCAAATTGCTAACAACCCAACTGCTGCTGCGGGTAAACTATTTAAATTACTCGTTAGACGTTAGAGTGACGATAATTATTTACGAAAGAACAAAAAAAAATAAAAAATTTAACAATTTCAACACAACGAGCAATGCTAAATACTTGCGCAACTCTTAAGCACAGTTTAAAAGTGGCTCTTTCAAAACAATCTGAAAAAATACTGGCTAGCATTTACGTACATAATTATGTATTCGTATGTAGGCATTTTTGGCAAAGCAGCATTATTTAGTTTAAAAAAAAGTAGGTAAACAAAAATTTGAATCACGAAGCGCATGAAGAAAACCTGTTAAATATTTAGACTAAATATGAGTGTATACTTTTGTATTTTTTTTTTTCCAAGTCGATATTTACATATTTATGTTTGTGGGCTGCGCTACATGCCACAAGTGGGCTATAGATTATAAGTGTAAATACTCGTATGTATCATGTATGCCTGCAAATACATATAGACATGCATACATATGTGGACATTCTAAATTATGCTGAGCAAAATATTTGTACAGAGAAAAAAAATGTATACAAAATTTTAATAGTGATTGGGCATCATGAGTTTGGTGGTTGTTTTTTCGCTTTTCTGATGCAAATAATTTAGTGTTCGGGAACTTGGAATTAAAATAAAATAAAATTGGAAAAACTTAAAAAAAAATTACAAAAAAATTAAATTAAACTAATTAAAATTAAATTAGGTTAATTAAAACTAAATCAATAAAAAATTAAAAATTTAATACAATAAAATGCAAAACAACGTACAAAAATTAAATCAATTTTATTCAATTAGTCATGAAATCAAATAAAATAAAAAAAAATTGCAAAGAAAAAAATTTAATAAATAAAAAATTAAAAAAGGAAAAAATACAAAAAAAAAATAAATGTCTTTAATTAAATTAAATAATACAAAAGCATTTAAACCATCTTAATTAAATAATATAGATAATTAGAAAAAGAAAAACTAAAAACATTAAAACAAAAAAATTAAATAAAGAAAGAATCCGAAAACAGAATCGTGTTGCGGATTTAGCCTAAAGATCCTGAAACAAACTTCAAAGCCCGGCCTGAAGCAGTAGCGGTAACTCTTGAGCTGGATCCACTACAGCTCACCAAAGAGCGGGCAGTCAAACGTATTCTGTCGAACTGCGCAAGAGAAGGCTTTGTTTGGCAAAGCAAAATTCTGATCATCCGAGATCATCGAAAAGCTAGATCCCAGCTACTCCTTTACTCCAGATGTGTTATGAAGAAGGTACTTGTTTTCGAAAAAAAAAATATATACATATCTCAGCAGCAAAAAAACCTGAGGTACCTGTATTATTCATTTCTATTCTATACATTCAATTCAATTCATTTTGTCCGGTAAGTCGTTCATTACACCTACGAGGACACCAATACCATCCCGATTTTTGAATCTTTGTTTGTTTGTATTAAATTTTTTAGAGCAAAGTGCAGAAAAAATAGTTGAAAAAAAATTGTAGGGTTCCCCAAAACGAAAAAAAATTTGAAATGTTTTAAACAAAATCTCGCGAAAATTAAAAGAAAAAAATTGAGTTTTTAAAAAATTTTTGAGTATGCAGTTTTATATATCATTAAATTTTTGTGTAATAAAGTGCAATTTGCGAAAAAAAAAAAAAATAATAATTTTGGTGATTTTTTTTTTTAATTTCAATGGTCTCTTGCACATTTTATAAGCTTTAATTTAAAAAATAAAATAAAATTAAACAAATTGAGTGAAAAATGAGGGCGCCAGTGAATTGTGAACACTAAATGGCAGTTTTGAACCACTGTGCGCTGTTGCCTAGTATTTTTGATTATTCAATCTTAATTTTAAAATCGAAAACTTTAAAAGCTTTGGCACAGAATTTAAGGCGCGACCCGGTACTTTGAAGTTCATGCCCCTCAAAAATTTCTAGTTAAAAATGCAAACCAAAAGTACAGTTTTGACTCTTATCCGAGTAATAAATGAAAGGTTCTACTACACATTCATGATTATTTACTATAGAACTTTGTAAAATACTAAGTTCCAATTTCTACAATTCTTCTTTAAAAATTGATTTCCTCAGTTTGATACCTGTTTTAATACAATTTGAGAAGCACAAAAGTTATTCGAAAAACTATGCCGAAAAACACCAAACGATCCAAATCAGTTTGGAAATTCGGCACGTAACTTAAAAAGTTTACTAACACATTTGCATACTCTGAACTGATACGCACTCGTGTTCGCGCGCTGAGTATGTAAATTTATCTTGGCTTCATTAGCCAGTGGGAGGACAGTCGAACAGTCAGTCAGTCACGTCCTTGAACGCAGTCACGAATTGAGCGCAGCATAAAATAGTTCATAGTCAGCGAGGAGGAGGTGAGGAAAAATTTACAGAGATAAATTTGTGTTCAAAACGAGAGAATCAAATAGTTTCATTTTGGGTGTTTAAGAATGTAGTTAATTATTTGAAATAACGAACAAAAATAGTACGAATGCCTAAACAAGTAAAATGTGATAAATTTTAAATGTTAATAAGCTTAAACGAGAAATAATTAAAAACACCCAAATTTAAAGTAAATACATAAATTATGAACGCTTGTCACGCGCCGATTCTGTGATATGACCTTCATTGCGGCAGCGGCTTTGTTTTGAGTTTATTGGTTGAATAGATAAGAGATTAATACTTATACGCGTTTTTCCATATTTTTTTAATTTATTTAGTGAAGCGATACTTATTTGCCAACAAAATGAAAAAAAACACACTTTTTAAAAGCATAAAATATTGCATATGCAAATGTGATTTAAGAATGTCGCATAAACATGGAAAATAAGGCTTTTATTAAAAAAAATTTTTTGAATGCGTAAAACTGATCACGTTTTTCCGGTTCGCATGCCAAGTTACGCTGCGGCGGCATATACAAACATACCTATGTATGTATGTAGATATATGGGGACTTATGCAAATTTTGGTACCGCATAGGAATGTTCCAACACCAAATTTGTGGAGTAAACAACGGTAAAGTGTTGGCAAAAAATTGTTTCGTAAAGACAGGTACATACACATAGAAGCAATTATGCCTGTAATGAAAATGAAATAAAGCCCCTAAGTATGGAAGTATGCAATGTGTAAAGTAAAGACTAAGAAAAAGACACAGAAGAGTACAAAAAATAAGTAGTTTGGACAGCTGCGCTTGCTTGTGCTCAAACACTTGAAAGGCCGTGAAGAACGATGATGAAATGCATGAGTTAATTTAATTTTGTTTTTTTCTCTTTCCTCAAAATTTTTTTTCTATCTAAAAAAAAAATTTGCGAAATTACTGTTTGGTGTCACCGCGAATGGCAAATGCGAATTATTTCCTTTATTTACAGTTCATGCATGATTTATGAATGTGTACTACTTACACATACAGTTAGTTGCAAAAATATGCCGACCCTGACATTTTGACGATTTTATTTATTTATATTTTTCATTCCAAATTTTTCTTATTTTTTTTATAAAAAATACTATAGTTCATTCATTCAACAGCAGAAACTGCAAGAACTAATTTTTTTGTTAACTTTATACAGAACTCAGAGGAAAAAATTAAATCTGTCTGTATGTACTGTGTTGCAATATTTTTTCTTGCACTACAGTGACAAACATTTAAAAAGGGACAACTGACATTCCAAACGGATTTTGCTCCATCTAATCATCACTACAGTTATGCCCGATGAGTGCTTTAAAAGTGCAGAACAGTGCAGGGCAGAACAACATCTGACTGCTGTCAGAGCAGTTTAGTGCAAAGGTCTCAAGAAACGAAAACGGTGCAGCTTAGTGGAACAAAATTTTTAAAACATATATTTCAAGTAAAATTAGGAAAATTATGTATTTATTCTTATAACTTCATTTAAGTCAATTAAAAATTAATATATTTCTCCTTTTATTGATTAAAATATTTTTTTTTTTTTAATCCCAGTTCTCTTTGTACGATTTTTTTTACTGAAAAAAACAGCTGATCCTATGTGCTGCAATAACTTGCACCAGATATATTTGAAGCTAAGTAGTGCAGTTTAAAGCAGAAAAGTCTAGGTTGGTTTTTACGCAAGAAACACAGTTCAGAACAGTTTAGTGCTAAAAGCGTTCATCGAACGTTTTTTTTCCTGCAGTAGAGTACTCTAAAGCGTACATTGAACGGACCTAACTATTGCCTACAGTGGGTGGAAGTTTCCACTTTTTAATAAAGATTAAATTTTTAAACCTGGCGTTGTGCATTTAAAATGTCTTCAAACAAAATTCTGGACTTAGGAGACCTATACAGTGCCGGCCACTTGAATAGCGCCCTCTTTTGATCAGCTGAATTTAAAGTTTTTGTTTATTTAATATTCATATTTTTTTTTATAAAAATATTCTATCAGAAAACCCATTAAACCCGCATCGTGGGTGCCTTGACCAACGTCAGCTCATCGCAAAGTCACTCCGACATGTTGGACTAGATCGACCTTTGATGAACTTTGTTCGTATTCCCTTAATTCAGCGAGTAATTCGTTCGGATATGCACGAGGCTCATATAACCAATATACGACAAAGGGTACACCGCAAAGAAAAGTACTTTCCAACTCCTTTGGAATATAGGACGACTCGACGAATCTAGTGCAGTTTCGAAATGAAAAGGTGCGACTCTGTCATTCATCTATTTAGGATGACCTTTCCTTAGGCAAGTAGTTGGATTGTCTAAGCGAATATGATTTTTGGTGATTTTAAAGATGAAGCACTTGGAAGATTTTTTTTTTTCGATTCAAAAGCAACCGTTATTTTATACAGTTACATAAGTGTACTATTTAACATTTCATCAGATAATTTGTTGTGCTTTTTACATTACACACCAGTTACAATTGAAAAAATTCTTTCTTACTCAGCACTTGAATTGGTTAACGTTAGAAAAATTTCCAAATTGTCTTTATAATTTTTAATACTTATACATAATTTTACTCCACATCATTTTTGTGTTAAATAAAAATCCCTTTTTTACTTGAAATACCCCTTTTTTCCCTTTTAATAATTTTTCTTGCAAAATATCCCTCAAATAGGGAAATTACTCACAATCTGGCATCACTGCATGGCATAATGCCTTCTACCGCAACTGCCGTGATGAGGAAGTAATTGAAAGCATAGAGCCACTATCCTCTATTCAATAGAGTCTATTGGATGCTGACAGGCACTTCAATCTAACCTAACCTAAACGACATACATAAAACATGATTGTGAATGAGTCCAGTGCTGCCAAAACTGTGCAAACACCAGCTGCCGCAAACATACGCAATGACTTTTTACTCCACCCAATAAATATATGTAACTAAGGACACTTTTTTATAAGTTTTTAATTACGCGCACTAACACACACATACCCGTAAATAGCCAATTTCTTTTTTTATGTTCGCTACTGTATTTTTTCAGCACTATATTGCTGCATTCAAATTACGGTTTTGTGTGGTTCATTGACTTTTTCAACGGGCACTTTTTCTACAAATATGGTCGCAAAACTGTTTTTGATGATACATTTGTCATTTCGTTGGTAATCAACGTTAACCGTTTTTTAATGTGCGCATTTTTTATGGATTGTAAGTAACAAGTTATGTTCAATGAGTTTTATTTTGACAGCTTTTACTTTGTTTTTTTTTTTTTAAAGCAAATTTTCCAGGCAGTTAATTCAGGCATATGCAAGTATGCAAAATAAGAAAGAAGCAATGGAATACAAAATTACAAATTAAATTGAAAAATAAAAGCTTGTAAAAAACAATAACATCGTGACAATAACATATGTACGAACAACAAATCAAATCGAGTTTCAGCAAGTTAGCCAACTGTCAACGCAACTATAAACTCATATCGAGTAGATATGTACAGTGGTGGCCACATAATTAAGGACACTTATGGCCTTATTCATAAAAAGTGAAAAAGATTTCAAGAGCTTTATAAAGTGACATTTTCAAAGAAATTTTCTATTTATAAAGCAGTTAAAGTCGACTTTATTTTTTATGAATTTGGGTTAAATTTTTTATATGATTTGAAAATTAATTTTTTTATTTAGTTTAAATTTATTTTTTTACAAAAATTAAGTTTATACCACAACGAAAACCATGCAACTCAAAGTTTCAAACCTTGTGCAAGAATTTTAAAAGAATCGCCAAATTTCAAATGCAAGATATGTTCATCAAAACTTCAAACTTTGTAAACAGAATTTGTAGAAAAAAAAATCAGATATGCAGTTTTCTTATGGCCCATTCAATTTAAGTATAATATTGTGGGCTTCAAGCGGCTGGGAATTCGCGTTGATTTTTGAGAACTTTTTTTTTTGCTGACAGTGCAGCTCGTTCACCTATTTGGAGGCAGGTTGAAAGAATTGTTAACATTCACCGATTTTGCTGAAACTTGACATGTGCTCTAATTTTTTTTTATGGAATAGGGAATTATGAAATATGGTAAAGATGGGCTTATTGCCATGCCCTCCACCCTTGTGGGCGGAAATGTTTAATTTCAACCGATTTCATAAGAAATTATGTTTGCACTATCTCTTTTATTAGGAAAACATAAGTTTAAAATATGGGCAAGATTGGCTGATCATAATGTCTACATGTCGAAAAAAAAAATTTTGGGCTCACTCAATAAATGTGATGGA
Source organism: Rhagoletis pomonella (assembly GCF_013731165.1). Lineage (NCBI taxonomy): Eukaryota > Metazoa > Arthropoda > Insecta > Diptera > Tephritidae > Rhagoletis > Rhagoletis pomonella. Next base: position 63,013,854 of record NW_023458560.1, read on the forward strand.
CTTTTGGGTAATTTTTGTTTTCTTTCTTCCACTCTGAGAAATACAGAGGTTATACTTAAAAATTACACACAATTCTCCCAATTCTTGGACTGATTTTTTAATTTTTCTAAAAATTATTTTCTCGAAATATCGCAAAAATAAGCTGAAAATTTAAAAATGGAGAACATCGAATATTACATATATATGTATTTGCAGTCGCGCAAAAAGATTGAGTTATATGCCCAAAAACTGCATTCAAAACTTGACGAACCAGTACTCGCAGTTTTTTTTTTACTAATAATCTTTAGCATATACATACATTAGCGTGGGCCGAAAATCTGCTTTTTTAGAATTTTGATTGGCAATAGCAAAAATATAGTTCATTATACTCTAAAACAATCTGTGTTAAATATGACAATTTTTGGTCAATATTTTAGGCTCGCCCAAGTCCATCAAAGTTCAAGTGCTAAAAAATGTTTTTCATGGCTTACTTCGATTCTCTACAAAAAAGGTCCATATACCAAATTATGTAGGAATAATACTTTTGAAAATCACATCAAGTAAAAAAATGTATTTATTAATTTTTATTTTTTGAGCCCATGGAACTTTGATGGACACAGATTGTTTTTAGAATATAATGAACCATATTTTTGCTATTACCAATCAAAATTCTAAAAAAGCGGATTTGCGGTCCACGCTAATTTGCATTTCCAAGTTATTTTATTTTATTTTTTTTTATTAGAAAAAGAGGAAAATACGAAAAAAAATGTAAATACCTTCTCGTGAATAATCCAGGAACTTAAAGTAGTTATTATAGTTAAAAAAAAAAAACAGTTGCTCTATATTTTTTTATTTTATTTATTTATTTTTTTAAGTGTACCATTCGCAGACAGTGGGTTCATGATGTGAAATTTTGTATTTCTGACTTTTACTTTACTTCAAAAAAAAAAGTCAAAACTTATTAAGAAGTAGTGTCCCTAATTATGTGGCCATCACTGTATGCACTTACATATGTACATATGTAGTATATCAAAGTGGTCAGTCACAAAAGCAACAGTTGTCTCATTTAATGAGGGTCAATCACCGGTAGTGAAGCAGACACAAAACAAACGGCACATTCAAGAGCGAGTTGTGTGGAAATCTACGAAACAATTGTACATACATAAATATGTTTGCTTTACATGTGTTAACAGTTAAAAAAAAAAACAAACGGTACACATACATACCTATGTACATATCATATGTGAATGAAAAAAAAAAAATCACGCCCAACACTCGACCTTTTATGTAGTCAACAAAAAACAAAAACGATAACTCTTTGCGTGGTAACTTGATATACATAAATGCCTCTGGTCTTACATTGTTTCTTCATTTCGCACTCATTCATAATTACGCTAATATTACAATTAAGTAAACTTTTGTCCAACCATGCGTCAGTCTGTCCGTCCACCCGCTAATTACCACATCAACAATACTTTGTCGCCTTTTGCTGTCCGTTTTTTCATCTCAAGCGAGCATTTTTTGCCATTTTGTCACCTTGTCAAGTGTTAGCGGAAATTGTCTTCAGTTTAGCTGCCCATTACATTTAATAAGTAAGTACTTCATTGTTTCCAATTGTTGCTTTTTGTCAGATGCCTAAAGCACTACGTATGTATGAATGACGGCCGCTGGCCAAACGTTAAGGTCAATGTTAATTGTGACGACTACAGCAAGTCCAATGGTGCGTTCCTTTACTTTGCTCCATTTCGGTATGTGGAAGTGTGCACTTTAGTTGGTTTTTTTTTCGTAAGAATGAGGAAATATGACATTTGTTTTCGTAATTATTTAGGTGATGTCACAATGTTCAGTTTATTCTTTTTCCTTGTCTTTTGTTCGAAAGCATAAATTGGCGCTAAGGTCAAAGAGCAACACTTACAGTATTTAGTTCCGAGTTTGAAATGTGGATGCTAATGGGACTAATTAAATGTAAGTGTGTTAGTGCATACTAAGTTATTTAGCAGGTGTGCACGTCACTTCCCCTGTAGTGCAAAAGATGAACTAGTAAAGCAAAAATGTCTGCCTCGGAGCTGGTACGGCACACAGTATATCAGGGTGCTCACTTCGAGGGTAGCGACGTTCCTTGTATACTGAAGACATTTGTTTCTATGCTTCACCTACAACACTGTCATTGTCCTATACCAAATTTCGGGTCGAGAAATCCCCTCATTATATGTATCTTCCTGTGTATGAGCACTGTTCTTTTCAATCTGTAGTTTAAGGTCTCGAGGTTTTAAGCCACCTCCGAACGGCACACGGTTTTCAGCGCAGAATTATACTCGGAGGTCTGTCATTGCCTGCCGTGAAGAGACCGCTGTGAAAAAGATTTTCGAATGCTACTCAGACCAACCTGCGCCCTACTTCTTGTGAGCAAGTACCTCGTACACTGGCCATTTGGGTCATCACGTAGTTCATGGCCTTGAGGACTGCAATTACCTCAGTTTAGAAAACAGAAGCATATCCCAGCCTTATACCATGTCCCCACCAAAAAGCTAACCATCTCAAATCGAACT